>NW_006399782.1:12765741-12773118 GCF_000299155.1 Elephantulus edwardii | reverse complement strand
CCATACCTTTTCAACCTGTATGCAGAGCAGATTATCCGAGAGGCTGGGCTCTATGAGGAGAAGCGTGGTGTTAGGATTGGTGGATGATCTATCAACAATCTGCGTTATGCAGATGACACAACCTTGCTCGCTGAAACGGAGGAGGACCTCATGCACTTACTGCAGAGGGTCAAGTCTCATCTAGAGGGATTATTAAAATACAGACTGTTGGTTTCAATTCTCAAATTTACTGATTCAATAAAATCTAGAATGTATCCTGGGAATTTCAATTTCTATCAAATTTCCAGGTGATGCTGCTAACTACAGTTCTGGCTGTGAACCACATTTGAGAGCTACTGATTCCAGAGTCATGGAACCCTAGTCTTTCTCATTTACTATTTCACACATGAAAATTTCTTAATCTCTTAGACCTATCTTTATCTGTGGCAAAGACTTAAGTGTGACAAAAAAGACTGTTTTCTTCTTCCATGTTGTTGTTGTGGAGTCATAGATGACTCATGGCAACGCTATGAACAAAATACCTGAACACTTGTGTAACTTTCATCATTTCTCTAAGTTCATAGAGTTTCCAGAGGCGAGCTATTACGAAGTGGATACCACTCCTGCTTCTAAGCTTGTTCTAATAGGGGAGCTCCGCCTAACACTGTCCACCATAGATAACCATTATCACATTTGACACAGCAACCACAAGTTACTTCTGTACAGCAAATGGACAGACCAGGGCTATACCACTTAGAAGAATGTTTGACCAAAAACAAAATCAGACCTGAGGGCCACAGACTTGGTTGGGCAGATTACCATATTATTAGGTGCCGCTGAGTTGACAATGACTCACAGCCGCCCTATGAATAATAGATCTGCACTCTACCTTGTCCTGTGTCATCCTTATCATCTCTAAAATACTGAGTCCTTTGATACAGTCACTGTGTCAATCGATCTCATTGACAGTCTTCCTCTCCTTCGCTGATCCTCCACCTTTCCAAGCATGATGTCATTTTCCAAGGACTGGCCTCATCTAATAATATGTCCAAAATATGTGAGATGAAGTTTCACCATCCTTGGCTCCAAGGAACACTCTAGTTGCACTTTCTCCAGGAAATATTTATTTGTTCTTTGATTCAATGATTCATATACATTTTGTTTTATAACAATTTAAATTGATTAATCCTCTCTTCTCCATTTCCTATTCCTGGTAACTATCCAATAAAGATAGCATATGTGTATAAATCCCTCCTTAGCTTTTTATAATGACTTTATACCATAATGTTCCTTGTATGATGGACTTAGTTCACTCATTATAATTTCCTCTAGATTTGTCCATGTTGTGCACTGTTTCACAAACTCTTAATCACTGTTAATGGACACTTGTCCATTACTCATTTCTGTTACCAAATTGGTTTGATTACTAAGGCTCAATAGTAGGTTTTAGGATCAGGAAGTGTAAGACCTCTGGCTTTATTTTACTTGTTCGCTATCCTTTGCTTATCCCAAATCTCTTGCCTTTCCTTTTCAAGTTGGTAACTATTTTTTCCATCTCTTTGAAGAATAATGGTGTGATCTGGATGGGGATTGCAATATTCCTGCAGATCAGTTTTGGTAGTACCGTCCTTTTGACAATTTAAATCTTTAGATACATGAGCATGGTATATTCTTCCAATTACAAAGGTCTCTGAGTTTCTTGTGAATGGTTTGGTAGTTTTCGTTGGTCTTTCATATCTCTGGTTAAAATTCTTAAGTATTTCACCTTGTGGGTGGCAGCTGTGAACCAGATTGTTCTACTCTCTCCTTTTCAGAGTTCTCTGTTACTAGAAAGGAATCTAGCTGACTTAAAGATGCTGCTTTTGAGCCACAGAGTCACTTTGCTTGTAATTTTCTTGCTGAGTCTTGAGATTTTCTATATATTGGATATCATCAGCAAACAGAGAATTTTACTTCCTCTTTACCAATTTGGATGCTTTTATTTCCTTATTGCTCTTAGTAGGACTTCTAGTACAATAATGAATAGGAGTGGTGATAAAGGGCATCAATATCTAGCTTCCATTTGGAAGGAGAATGTCTTCATTCATTCATTCATTTATTTATTTGTGTGTACCGTCAAATCAGATCTGACTGGTACAGGAGGAGATTGTCCCTCCTTCCCTGGCAGAGCATTCAATCTCTATTGAGAATAATAGTTTAGTATGTGTGGGGGTTTTGTTTGTGTCTGTTTTTAATTATGTTGATAAATCTCCCTTCTATCTCTACTATGTTGAGCATTTTTATCAGAAATTATGTGCCTTTTTTGAGAGGTGGGATAAAGCAATAACCACAACTTCTAAGTCATGGCCTCCTCCTTCCAGACTGTCCTGCTAGTGAAGGTAAACGGCCAGCACAGAACAAATCGAGGTATCTGACATTCTGGACCTGCCACATGGCTCCCCAAGATGACGTCAACCTGCCATTGGCTGTTTGGTTGCCGTAGTTTGTTCTGCCTCACAGTAACCCTGCGCACAACACAAAAACCTCCTATCCTATCCCACCATCCTCACAATCTCTGCTGTATTTAAAACCACTTTGAAGTCACTGTGTCAATTCATCTTACTCAGAGTCCTCTTCTCTTCTAAGCATGGTATCATTTTCCAGGGACTAGCCTCCTCTGAAAAAAAAAAAAATACCCAAAATACGTGAGTTTAATCATCTTTGGTTCTGAGAAGCACACTGGTCATACTTCTTCCAAGACAGATATGTTTATTCTTTTGGCAGCCCACAGTTTATTCAATTCTCTTGCTAAGACCACAATTCAAAGGCATGAATAATTCTTCAGTCTTATTCATTCCTTGTCCACCTTTCACATGCATATGAAGCAACTGAAAATACCAAGGCTTGTGTCAGGCACACCTCAGTCTTTAAACATAAGTCCTTGTTCTTTAGGAGCTGGCAGAGGTGCCCAATACAATAATTCATCTGATTTCTTCACTGCTGCTTTCCTGAGTGTTGAATTAGGATTCGGTTAGAATCAAATTCTTGACAACTTCAATCTTTGTTTAATTTATCATTAAGTTCCCTATTGGTTCAGTTGTGAGTCTTATGTTGAGGTGCAATCACACCCAAGTTTATAGTCTTTGAACTTCATCAATTAAGTGCTTCAAGTCTTCATTTTCTGCAAACAAGATTGGCTCATATGTACAGTGCAGGTTGTTAGTGAGTATTCTTATAATCTAATGCTATAATCTTTATTTAGTCTAGTCTCCCAGATTATTTTCTCAACCTATAGACTGAATAAGTATATACATGGATAATATCTTTTACAACTATTAGTATAAGATCCTGTAAGACAGAGGTTAAGAACATCTTAAATGTCCACCTTCTCCAAATTGTTACTTCATCATCTCTAACATCATCTGATCTTCCTCCCCTGAGTCCTCTGACTTCTGTTTGTAGGTCTGGAATTCGCTGAAAGGTTTTACAGAAAATAAAAACCAGCAGGGAAATGGTTTATTTGGTGGTAGATGGTGTAGGGCAACACATGCAATCACAGTGGCCAGTGAATGATGGGTCGGGCACCCACAGGCTCAGAGCTGTTGGAGCAGCTGGGATCAGGTTAGATGCAGTGTCTAGAGTGAAAAAGACTGAGCTTCCTGGGAAGCTCTGGATAGTATCTCAGGGCTAGAAACTACAACCCCAAGAGAATCAGGGGAGCCAATTTGGGTCAGACCTCCTAGGTGCGGACTTCAAGGTGTATCCCACCCAAACTTACTCCCTTAATACAACAACTCACTCCAGAATGATGAATGCTAGAATTGTAAACTGGAAGGCTATTGCTGGAAGGTCCTATTACTTAATTCATTATACCATAGTATAGTGAAAACAAGTTCTGGGTGACTTAGTGGTAAGGAATTGAACGCCCACACAAAGGTACACAGGTTTGAATACACCAGCTGCTCCACAGGAGAAAGATGGGCAATCTCCTCCCAAGAAATTTACTGCCTCTGAAAACCTGTTGGAGGATCAGCTATCAGTTAGTTCTGACTTGACAGCAAACAACAAATATAATGAAAGGATACTACCCTGACACACACCTTTCCTGATTTTGAACCATGCCGTTTCCCTTTGTTCTGAACTAATGACTGTTTCTTGGTCCTTACATAGGTTCCATATGAGCACTATTAAGTGTTCTCGAATTCCCATTCTTTGCAAAGCTAGCCATACTCTGAGTCAAACAGTTCAATGCCTTTGCATAGTCAACAAAACACAAGTAAACACCTTTCTGGTATTGTCTGCTTTGAGGCAAGATTTTTATGACGTAAGCAATAAAAGTACTTGTTCAATGGTCTCTTCTGAATTCAGGTTGAGTTTCTGGAAGTTCTTGTCAATGTGCTTGCTCTGGTCACTTCAGAAAGGTCTTCAGTAAGATTTTACTTGCACAGGCTATTAATGATACTGTATAATAATTTGCATATTCTGTTGGATCACCTTTTAGGGACTGGGTACAAACACAGAGTTCTTCCAGTCAATTGGCCAGCTGTTGTCCAAATGTTTGGTGGAGTGAGCACATTCAGTATTGTATCTATTTGTGGCAACACTTCAGTTGGTATTTCAGCCAATGCTTGGAGCTCTGTCTTCCCCCAGTCGCTTCAGTGTAGCTTGGATAGCTTCCCTCAACAGCAACAGTTCCTGATCATGTGCTACCTCCTCAAACAGTTGAGCAATGACCAGTGCTTTTGTTGCTGTCACTCTGAATATTCCTTTATCTTCTTTTGAAGCTTCCTGCTTCATTTTGCATTTTGCCCAAAGGATCCTTAAATATTGGATTTGTGACAAACAGAATAAATACACTACCTGTTATAGCATTATGATGATTTCATGAGATGCAATTTAAAAGCACCATACACAATTTAGTGTAGAATAAGATCTCAATTAATGATAGTTAACCATTAACATTCTATAAAGAAAGTAGTCAGACAAGGCAAAGAAGTTTATAAATTAAGCAAGAATAGTTATAACCCCCAACCAGGGGCAAAATGAGCAGCAGCTGTAGCCAAAAGGCGAGAACCAGAGGCCTGACGTGAGACAGAGCTGACTTCGGAACCTGACCTAAGATAAGAGTCTTTCGCTGAAGTTTATTGGAGGACTGAAGTTAAGGACAAGCCATAATTTGCAGGACAAAGATCCTAAAGCCACGAGGCTGAAGGCTAAGGTGCCTGTGGGCACATTTTGGAAGCTGTCCCAACTCAATGATTGTATTTTGCTACTAACCTACCTGAATTACAGCCTTTGGACTTGCAAAAGAAAAAAAAAAGAATGGTTAAAACCCTCAACAATAATAAAAAAATAAAGTAGAAAATGCTGGAAAGAATGTGAAATAATAAGATCTCAGAGAGGTGATGAGAGAGAGTGATACAACCTTTCGGGAAAATGTTTGGTAGAACTTTATAAACTAACCATATTCTTTTCCTATGATCTAACAGCTCGGTTCTCAGATGTTTACTCAAGGGAATATAAGCATATGCACACAGAAAAAGGCTTGCCCAGGAATGCTTTTAACAATTTCATTTAGAGCAGACAAAAAATTAGAAATAGGAGTTTATTAATAGAATAAATTTTAAAATTGTACTACAGTTATGATAAATAGTATGGATAAACCACTTGGATGAAAGTCAAATAAGTTACACTGAGTGAAAGAAGTTAAATGTGCATACTGTATTATATTGTTTCTGTAAAGTCCTAAGGAGAGGCAAACTACTCTTTGGTAGAAAAAAATTAGAATTTTGGCTGCCTCTAGGATAGGACTAGGAATGGGGCTGGACTGGGAAGTGGCATAAAGGGAATATCTGTTATGTAATGCTGCTTTAAAGTGGTTTGAACCCACCAGCTGCTCTATAGGAGAAAGATAGGCAATCTCCCATGTGACATACCTGCCTCTGAAAAGCCACTAAAGGGTCAGCCATGGGTCCATTCAGCCTCAATCATATTTAACAACAACATGCTGCTATGACAGAGATACCCCAAACAGATGGCTTTAACATAAAGAAATGTATTCTCTTAATATTTAGAATGGGAGAAGTCCATATTTAGAGTGCCATCTCTAGGGGAAGGCGCTCTCTCTTTAAAATTCTATTTCTTATGAAGGAAAGCCCTGGTTTTCTTCCATATCCACAGGCCGACTTTTTCTTGGAGATTGCCATGGGTCTTGGCCTTTCCTAGTATCCATGAGCTTCCTTGCATGAAGTGCAAAAAGAAGCACTCCACTCCTGATGACTATTTCTTGGGAGGTAAGACTAAGAGTCCCCCACTCTCAGCTCACTTTCCTCTCTTTTTATCTCTAGTGAGATAAAGGAACTGCAGGTCACACACCCAATTATGGCTGTGATGGAACTTGGGCTACTATATTGCATCCTAATCCTCCTATAAGTATTCAGTTTTTCAGATCATGGGGAATCATCGCATAACTTCCACAGTATAATGCTTAATGTATTATATATGTATTTTGGAGGACATAATTCAATCTATGCTATTCTATGACTGCCCAAAATTCATGTCCTTGTCACATACAAACTATTCCATCACAAAAATCTTAAATCAACTCCAGGGTCAAATTCTATGCTGGGGAAAATTCTTCCTCGCTTATTATCTAGAATACAAGTCATTTTGCTTCCAAAGTACAATGGTGACACAGGCATAAAGTAGGCATTTCCATGACAAATGGGAATAATTAGAGGGAAAGACAATAGTCACCAAGTAAGGCTAATACCCAGCATAATCATTTCCATTTGGCCTCACGGTATACAATGTCGTTGTTGTTATGTGCCATCAAGTCGCTTGCGACTCATAGCGACCCTAAGTACAACAGTTCTAAATGCCATTCTATCCTGTGCCAACCTAGCCATCCCAAATGCATTTATTCCCACCACTCCAGTCACAGAATGGATACATCTCATTGAAAGTCTTCCTCTCCTACGCCGTCCCTCCACTCTGTCAAACATGATATTCCTCACCAAGGACCAGTCCCTCCTTGCAACATGCCTAAAATATGTCAGACGGAGCTTCAGAATCCTTGACTCCAAGGAGTATTCCGGCTTCACCTTCTCTAGGACAAACCTGTTTGTTCTCCTAGCAGTCCACGGTATATTCGATACTCTTCTCCAACACCACAGCTCAAAAGCATCAATTCTCTTTCTATCATCCCTATTCACTGTCCAACTCTCTGGTGCATAGCACGTAACTGCAAAGACTATAGGTCGGATCAGGCGCACCTTAGTCTTCAGCCTGACGTAGTTGCTCTTCAGTACTTGAGAGGTCCCTCACAGCTGACATGCCCAATGCAATTCTTCTCTTGATTTCCTGGCTGCTGTTACCAAGAGTGTTGATCGTGGAGCCAAGAAAACTAAAACTGTTAAC
>NW_006399782.1:12724440-12760416 GCF_000299155.1 Elephantulus edwardii | reverse complement strand
AAATGTTCATTAAAATGAATAAAATTTAATAAAAATTAAAAAAAAAACCTCTTCCAGATTCATTATCTAACCTGAAAACCTCATCCATACTTGAGGTTATCTTTTAGAGCAGCACCCTCCTCCCATGGTATTAAATTCCATCTTTGTATCTAATACTGCTTGAACAGAGATCTTATGGGTGGATCACTTTAACAAACAAGAATTTATGCTCTTTTTTAATTTATTTTTAAAATTAATTTTAATGAAAGCTTACAGAGACTTTGGATTTCCATTCAGTCCTTGTTGCATTTTTCTCCCTGCCCAAACTCCCTTCTCTAGTTCGCTCTTCTCTTTGAAAAGTAAAAGAAAAATTCTTTGTTATACAATCCCTCCCCCAAAGTCTACTTCACTATGCAGCCTTCGTTCTGGACTCCTGTCATGACAATAATACCTAATCACATATCCCTTCTAAACAGTTCTCTCCCTCATCTGTTTCAATGTAATATACATAATTTATCCCATCTTTCACCATCTCCCCCAACCCCATGTCCATCCTGTTTTACAACAGTGGCACTATGTAGTATTTGTCCTTTTGTGATTGAGATATTTTACTCAGCATAATGTCCTCCATAGTCACCCATTTTGAATATTGCACGAGCTCCTTTTTTTTTCCAATGCAGAGTATTCAATTTTGTGAATACACCACGGCTTCTCTATCCATTCATTTGTTGATGGGCATTTAGGTTGTTTTCAACTCTTTCCTATTGTGAAAAAAGCCACAATAAACATAGGTGTATATATGTCGGCTTCGATGGCAGTTCTGGTTTCTTTAGAGTATATTCCTCGCAGTGTAACTGCTGGGTCAAATGGTATTTCTATTTGCAACTTTTTGAGAAAGCACCATACTGACTTCCATAGTGGTTGCACCATTTCACACTACCACCAATGAATAAGAGCTCCAGTTTCTCCACAACCTCACCAGCATTTTTTGTTTGCTGTTCTGTTAAATTTTGCTATTCTTACTGGGGTGAGATGATATCTCATAGTTGTTTTAAGAATTTCTTCTCTAAAACAGTTTAGGAGGCTTGAAGTCCAAATTCAGGTGCCAACTCTAAGGAAGTCTCTATCCATTCTTTTGGCCTTCCTGGTTTCACGGAGCTTCACTGTGCAGGATCCCAGGTCCAAGAAGATGCTCCTGATGATTATTTCTTGGTGGTACTAGGAGTCACTTTGTCCTCCAGCCCGTCATTTTCTTCTCTTTATCTCTAGTAAGATAAAAATATTGCAGGCCTTTTCCCGCCCACTCGCCACCCCAGCCCACTCAGAGCTCTGGCTCCTAATCAGCTAGCATCACTGCCATCTTGATCATCTACCCGGATCTCATTGGCCATGATGAGATGTTCTCCATCATCTACAAAATCTGGGAGATCACGGACGGACTGTGCCTAGATGTGGGGGGGGAAGATGGTCAGGAGGACAGAGGGTAACACTGATGACTTGCTGATTGGTGGATATGCCTCGGATAAAGGCACCGATTGTGAAGGAATTGAAAGCACAGTAATCACTGGTGTTGACATCGTCATGAACCATCACTTGCAGGAAACCAGCTTCACAAAAGAATTAGTACAATTAGTACATCAAGGATTACATGAAATCAATCAAAAGCAAACTTGACGAACAGAAACCAGAAAGAGTAAAACCTTTTATGACGGGCTACAGAACAGATCAAGCACATACTTGCTAATTTAAAAAACTACCAGTTCTTTATTGGTGAAAACATGAATCCAGACGGCATGGTTGCTCTGCTGGAATACCTTGAGGATGATGTGACTCCATACATGATTTTCTTTAAGGATGGTTTAGAAATGGAGAAATATTAACAAATTTGGCACTTATTTGGATCCATCACCAGTCATTTTATCTGGCTGCTGCTTTTCATCAACACATGGGACTGATAACATCTTGAGCTCTTCGTTGAATCTTGATGTTGACTTATTTGGAGCAGAGGCATTTTTTTAAAGGAAAAAAAGTCCTAGGTTGTCTAAAAAGAAAATGTATTTACACTAAAAAAAAAATACTGCAGGCCACACCTGAGGGAAACTTCTTTCATATTCAACTAGGGCTCTGATGAGATTAAGGATGAGATTAAGCATTCCCCTCTTAATCCTCCAATAATTAATTGGTTTATCAATAGCTCATCCTACCACAGCTGGTAGCCCTGAACAGTGAACAGTGCTGCAGTGCAGCTTCTTGCCACTAGGGGTACCAAGGTTCCCTACATAGTATAAACCAATATACTGACATATTATCAAAGAAATATACTAGGACCCACCCTGTGTTTCAGTCAATGGGGTATAAAAAAATGTATGTTATGTATCTATCATTACAGTATTGTATAAATAGTTTCTCTATTTATGAATAATGAAATGTCTCTTATACTCCATCTATTCATTCCTCTTACACTTCCCTCTAAATCATCTTTTTACTATTGCTATAGTTTTTTTATTTTCCAGAATGTCATATATCAGATAATATGCTGTTGCATTTTCAAACTTATTTTTTCCACTTAGTAATATGCATTTAATGTTCTTCCATATCTTGTCAGAGTGTGATATCATTTCTTTTTATCACTGAAATATCCAATTTTAAGATAAATCAATCTGTTCATCCATCATTTTTTTAAAGAACAACTTGGTTGTTTCTAATTTGGAGTAGTTACCAACAAAGCTGCCATACACATGTGGATAGTTTTTTTGTGTGGGCCTAAGCTTTCAATGAAATTAAGTTGAAAATATCAAAGAGTACAACTGCTAGATCATAGAGTAAGCACATGTTTATCTTTGCAAGAAACTACCACAACTCTCTTCTAACAAGACTGCACCATTTGTATTCTCACCAGCAATGAATGCAAATTTCTGTTACATCACATCATCTCCAGCATTTGGTGGTGTTTGTGTTTTGGATTTTAGCTATTCTATGAGGCATGCGACGCTATCTTATTTATGTTTTAATTCATGCCTTCAAATTGTGATGCTGGAGAAGAGTCTTGAACATACGATCGACTGTCAAGAAAACAAATAGGTCTGTCTTGGAGAGGTTAAAACCAAGTTTCTCCTTGGAGACTAGGATTTTGAAGCTCTATCAAACATATTTTAAGCATGTGACCAGGAGGGACCAATCCTCAGAGAAGGACCTTCATGCTCATAAGGACACAGGGACAGTGCAGAAGAGAAAGACCCCGGATGAGGTGGATTGATACAATAATTGGGGCAATGGAGATTGGTGTGTCAGAGTCAGTGAGACTGGCTCAGGACAGGGAAGAGTTCAGAGCTGCTGTACATATGTCACTATGGGTCGCTATGGGTGGCAGGTGACTTGACAGCACATACCATAACATTTACTTGTAATCTAAACATCTGTTCAGAACTTTTGTCCATAGGTTGTTTATTTTCTTATTGTTGAAGAGCTTTTAATTGTTACTATTTTTAAGAGCTTTCCATATATTTTGGCTACAAGACCTTTATTATATGTGTTCTGAGAATATTTTCTCCTTCTCTAATGAATTGCTCTCTACTGCACTTCTAAAAATGTCTACAGGGCTTGGCTATGGCATATTTCTTTCACATGTCCCCTATAAATACCAAAATTAATGTAATTTGACTAAACAAAAAGCCTAACTAAGATAATTCACTCAGTTTGGCAAAAATAACTAATAAAAAAATAAAAAGAACTCATTAAAATGTTCTCCATTTGGAGGAGAGTCACATTTTCCAGTTTTCTGGGACAGTTCCAGTTTATGCCTACTGTTGCAACATTCTATCTTGTTATCCAGAATTGGATCGAATGTATCTCATCATAGAATATAACTTAGATAGTCACTCTATTCTCTGATTCTCCAATTTTCTGAACCCTTGATTTAAATCTGAAGAACTTTATTTTCCCTCTTTAACACTACTCTCTTGCATTACCTAAATATTTTAAGGAAGTATTCTCATGTATATTTCTTAAATATTATTAGTTTATGAGATTATTCTACTTTTATTACCAGTAAAATTATAAAAATTGGGGTACTCACGGGTAGCCAAGGAAAAGGAGATTGAGGACTGAATGGCTTCGGAAGAGATTGACAAGAGTCCAACAAAGCACCCATCCACACAAAGTGAGTAGCACCAATCGAGCTGATATCAGAACCATGTAGTGAATCATAGACGCTGCACTCGCCTTAGTGGCCTAAAAGTGTGGAATCATCAAAAGAAACATTTTATAAAAGATCTTATTTAAAAGTACTTTGACTCAAGCAAGTATAATGAAACCCAAATGGTGCTGAAAGAAAGGGGTAGATAAAGGCTGAAAAAAAAGGAAGAAGAGAAGGAGAGAAAATGCTGGCCCCATCCCCTCCGACCATCCTTGTTTGTGAAGACTGAATTGCTCCTTGGTTTACTCCCCATTAGATCTTAACACGCTCAACAGCAGCAACAATGCTTCTATTTTTACTTTGATTCATCAATGTTTAATGGTTTTTTGGGGGTTTCCCCCCCGGATTATTGATTAATAAATTACTGAAATGTGAACAAAACAGCCAGGTCTTCTTTGGAAGATCTATATAAGTAATACTTTTTGCAAACTTGCAAATAATTCATAATCCCTTCCAATTCTTTAAAACACAGCTTTTCAAATATTCTTTAATCTCAAATTTTTAAAACTGACTTGTAGTAAGAAGACACATCTGTTTAAGCATGAACTAACACCTTTTCCCCCCCAAATGAACAAAGAAGGAGAAAATCAGAAAAAATCAGAAAAAAATAGTGTATTCCTATAGCCTCTGAAACAGTATCAGAACACAAAAAGACCAAAAAAAGCCCAAAAAAAACCACCCAAAAAATAGTCAATGGGAGAGGTCTGTAGAAAGCTTTTTATTTTTATTTTATTTTTTTTTTAAATTTTTGTGTGAGTGTACCGTCAAATCAGATCTGACTGGTACAGGAGGAGACTGTCCCTCCTTTTCCTGGCAGAGCATCTGGTGGATTCGAACCATGTGCCTCTGGGATTGTAGTTGCAGCTCCTTGCCACTAGGCCACCAGAGCTCCCCTTGTAGAAAGCTTTTTAATTCTCCTTATATACCCATTTCTAGATTAAAGATTACATAACATAGAACATTTTTTATATATACTCTGCATTCATATAGTAAACCCCAAAGATCAAGTCATTATGGGAAAATTAGCCTAATATTAAAAAGGAGGATAATGACATCATTACATAACTGCCAAATTAGACCATTATAGCCAAGACACTGAGAATCAAGGCCCAGACAAAATGACTTTAACCATCAATGTCAGCAGTACTTTCCCCTCAGACTTTGGCATTTGTTATTCCCACTAGTAGATTTGAACCCCATGGCTTCGGGATGGCAGCACAGCTTCTTCCCACAAGGCCACCATAACTCCCAACTTGTTTTAGATATATATGGTATATATAGCTACATAAATGTGTGAAAAAGCAGGAAAAGTGAAACTATTCTAAATTGCTTAAGTCTAACTATGGCAATGGCTAAAAATACTCACAGTCATGGCTGGGCAATTAGTTCCATGTGCTTTATGTGTAAAAGGTATTTAAGCCAGTGGAATTATTCCATTAGCTCTATTCTCAAAAGAACAGAGTTAGAAGTGAAAGACTGCTTTTTTCCAATGTCACCACGGTAGCAAAATTTACATTTGTTTTATTTCAAAACTCAAGTATTTAATCATTGTGCTAGGTGACAGATACTGTATCAAATTCTGAGGACACGGTGATGACCCAGACAAACAAGATCCCTGTATTTATGAAGCTGCCTAACTGGGAAAGACTCATGTGAAATTTACAAAAGCAATTACTTTTACAATTGTAATGTGAAAGCTACAGAAAAACACCAGGTTGCTATGGAGAAACACCAAAAAGCTCTGAGAGAAGGCTTCTCTGAAAAAGTAATATTTAAGTTGAGAACTAAAGGACAAGCAAGCGGAGATTAGAAAGATACCTGTCATACAATGTTACGTGAAAAGTTCAGGATATAAACTGTATAAAGTACCAGATATATTCAAATAAATATACATTTATCACATTTTTATCTATCTATACATATACACATATTTACATACAAAATTAGAAGGAAATATAACAGTATTATAATATCCATTTTATACACTGTACTTTAGAATTTTTAATTTTTTTTCAATAAAATGTACTATTCTTTTAGAAAAAATTGTTTTTGAGAGAGAACTGCTAGGGAGCTGTGGTGGCTTAGTGGCAGGAAGCTACACTGCAGTCCCAGAGGTGCGTGGTTCGAATCCACCAGATGCTCTGCTGGAGAAGGAGGGACACGCTCCTCCTGTAGCAGTCAGATCCAATTTGACAGCACACACACGCAAAATAATAATTTTTTTTTTTAAAAAAAGAGAGAACTGTTTCAGTTTGATCAAAGAATAGTTGATTTTTGCTCTGTGGAAGAAGTATCAAAATAGAGTTGGCCTGGAGGTGAATAAAGTAGCTAGCTAGCTAGAGAGCGATTCCTCTTTGAATAGTATTTAACTTTCTGAATTAATTACCTCCAGCCTCTCCATAAAAAAGATTGTTCTTTCTCAAGTAGAGATTCTTTCTGTGATATAAGCAAGGAGAGAAAAAAAAAGGTAAACATTTTAATAAGTAGAAGGAAAGATAGATTTATGATGGATCATATCCATCAAATTTAGATATTTTAGGAGAGTCAATACACACGTTATATTTTTTTCAGTAGTTAATATATTCCTCTGGCACAAAATAAACAGTTGGTAGTACAAACTTTCTCTCCTGCTGATCGTGTCTTCCAGTCATCAAACAGGTGATCTGTTATTCTTTTAAATGGTCCTCTAAGGGTAATGGAATTCTGGTAGCCTAGAGGATAGGAGTGGCGAGCCCAAAGGCAGGTGGTTCAAACCTACCAGCTGATCCATGAGAAAAAGATGGACCGTTTTCTCTCATGTGATTCACAGCCTCTGAAAAACCTGCTGAAGTCAGCTGTGAGTCTCTTTTAGCTCAATGGCAATGAGGGAGTGTGACTAGATGTAATCTATTCATACACAAGCAAATACATTCTGTTCCTTCCCTCCACCTTATTTTAAACACTGCACATTGTTTCTTTCACTTATCACAACAAACTGGAATAAATGCAAAGTGGACTAGAGAGAAGGAAGGGAGGGAGAGGGAGGAAAATACCCAACAATGAATGCATGTTAAAAAAAAAGCGCTAAATAGTTGTACAACTGAAAAAATTAAGAACCTAAATTTAGTTTTAGTATTCTCTTCTACATTGAGAATTAATTTTTCGTTAATGAATAAATTCCATAGACCAGTGTGCAAAGTTGTTACATGCCATCAAGTCAGAATCTACTCATAGCTAATCCTCCAGTGGGTTTTCAAAGCAGATCTCACTTGAGACTGTCCACCTTTCTTTCATGGAGCCGCTGGTGGATTCAAACCCTGTGTCTTTCGGCTGGCAGCGCAATGCCTTACTTCTTTCTACGCCACCAGAGCAGAAAACACACATTATGGTTTTCTTAAGTATAAGCTGATTAAAAAAAAATAAGATCACTGTATTTTTTTCTGAAGTGCCACTGGTTGGATTTGAACTTCCAATTTTTAGGTTAATAGAGTGTAAATCCTTCAAACCAGTCAGATACTTAAAATACAAATTACAGATTCTCTTAAAAAAACAGTAACTATACTCTCCAACTAAGTCCCTATGACAACTGCTAAACTGTCAAGGCATTATTAGTAAAATAATGAGTAAAGCCTTCAAGTTAGAGTTCTTTCCAATAATAAGGTAGAAACACTAGTTATGAATGGTTTTACACATTAGCTCAACAAATTAATTTGACATAAACAAGTACTATTTATACTGAAAGAATGAAATAAATTCATTCTGTGTCTGTTTAACACTTGCAAATAAAATGTTAATGAATTTCTCTAAAGAAAGAACCATTTTCTTAATATATCTAAAAGTAAGGATCTATTTACCGCACATATATAAAAGTATGGAAGTGAAAAATAAGCTTTTAGGCAAAAAATTAAATAATTAACAGCTCTTTTGAGTTATTTCACACTTGAATTTTAAACATATTGCCTTTTAAAAAGTACAACTCATGAAGGAATTAGAAACAAATATTCGTTTATAAGACATTGTACATGTGCACCCTAAACCCATTCTAGTGACTAATGTGAGCTATCAGTGGTGAGACAGAACACAGGGAAGCAGCTGTTACCTCTGAGATGAGGGCCCTGACAAGCCGTCTTGCCAGCATCACTGTGATGAATGCTGCCAAGTGATAATCAATGAGATGAAAATTCTGTAAGAGAAAAACAAGAAACTGTGTGAGAAATATAGAGCGTATGTATTCAGTGGTAAAAACGATATACAAATAAAGGACCTCCTCAGTCTTTTTCAGGTCACCTAAATGTGAGAATTTGAGAAATCTTGAAAAGAGCCGTTTCATTATCCTTTCATAAAAAAATTGCTTTACTTTTTCTTAATATGATTTTTAACTATTCCAAATGTATTTACTGCTTATTTTTTTTAAAAACCACCTCACTGTATTATAAAGATTACAGCTTTGAATTAATAAGTGATATCCTGTAGAACTTGGTCAACACTAAGTTATCTAAATTGTCTTATTTACAGTTGTTTTTGTTGTGTGCCATCAAGTCAGAAAAGAGCCATAGCCGACCCTCCAGAAGGTTTTCGGAGGCACTTAATCATTAATCACAGGGGAGGAGCTTGCCTATCCTCCTGCAGGGCAGCTGGTGGCCTTGCATTACATGCCTTTTGGATTGCAGTGCAGCTTCTTGCCACCAGGCCAGTAAGTGTCAAATTTAATAGACTCAGTGGAATGCCTAGCCTCAGGAAATTACTGTTGTTAGTTTTTATACAACTTTACATTAATTTATTAGGCATTTGCTAAAGCCTCTACTAGCTGGTACATTACTTACATTCAATTAATCTTTCTTCCTAACTTGACTTAGAAATGTGTGTTAGATAAAATCTTTTCTTCTAGAAATCTATAGCATTACTTGTTGATTGTCTATAGATCCTTCTAGTTCTGAGTCTGTATATACAATTGTGATAAATAAATGAAGAGTCTTTAGCAGCAATATCTCAGAAACCATCAAAATTGATAAGTATTTTAACTTTGGTGATCAAAGTTATAAAGCTAAGTTTATCAAATTAACTCAAGAACTAAATAATTCTGGACTCAGTTATACAGTAGCTCTTCCTGATTATGGCAGGAGATAGTGGTTCCTTCTGCTTTAAGGTAACATTTATGTAGAAGTGGAAATTTGTTGAAAGCCTGAAAATCCAGTAAATGAGAAGTTTCTAGCAGAATGTCAAACAAAGAAGAAATTTTACAGTGAACTAACATTCGGGAGCTCTGGTGGCCTAGTGGTAAGAAGCTGCACTGTAATCCCATGGATGAAGAACAGGTCCTATATGAAATAACTGCATAATTCAGATTTAAAAAAAAAAAAAGGACAAAAAAATTATACAGTGTAGTATTAAATCATCAAAATTTTTAGTGTAAATAAAAGCACTGACATTTTCTTTAATGATACTAAAAAGGTAGATAGTCAATATGAAAAGTGACTTCTTTAACAGTTTATTTCAGGAATAATCAAGTGAATTAAGAATTGTAAATAGCTCCATCCACCCTAAAACCAGAAGAACCAGGTACTACCTAGTTACTGTTACTGACTAATCTAATCAGGGCCACAGGAGATGTGCAACAGAACTTCATATTCCTAAAAATGCAAAAGGAAAAAAAAACCAAAACAAATTACAAATTTACTCAAAAAGAAATAAAATTTTTGTTATTACCAATCAGTACTGTACTCTTTTTAAAGAAAAAAAATCATCTATGAGACCAAACAGTAAACAATTCTTTTTAAACAAAGACAGAAACACATCATGGGGCAAGGAAATGAAATTAATGAAAATAAACACCTATAGAAGAAATAAGAATGTTCATGCACTGAGAAGGATATAAGCAATTTGACAGAACTTTTCATGTAGAAATTATTGAATGGTAACCTTGTTGTTGTTGTTGTTGTTATGTGCCGTCGAGTCCTTTGCGACTCATAGCGACCCTATGCACAACAGCCCTAAACCCTGCTCTATCCTGCGCCAACTGCACTGCCTCTGACACACCCATCCTGATTACCCCAGTCACCGAATCAATCCATCTCATAGAGGGTCTTCCCCTCCTGCGCTGTCCCTCCACCCTCCCAAGCATGATGTCCCTCTCCAAGGACCCGTCCCTCCTGGCAACATGTCCAAAGTATGTCAGATGAAGCCCCAGAATCCTTGCCTCCAAGGAGTAGCTTGGTTTAATCCTCTCCAAGATGAATCTGTTTGTTTTCCTGGCAGTCCATGGTACATTCAGTACCCTTCTCCAGCACCACAGCTCAAGAGCATCCACTCTCCTTCTGTCCTCCCTAGTCATTGTCCAACTCTCTGATGCATAACAAGCGATTGCAAATACCATGGCCTGTATCAGGTGCACCTTAGTCTCCAGAGAGACACTGTTGCTCCTGAGTACTTTAGGCAGGTCCCTAACAGCAGACTTTCCCATCGTGATACGCTTTTTGATTTCCTGACTGCTGGTGCCAAGAGGACTGTGGAGGCGAGCAAACGGAAACTGTGAACAATCTCAATCTCTTCGCCATCCATCCTGACGCTGCCAATAAATTTTCACAAGAAACACATAAAATATTCTTTGAAAGACTGAAACCAATTTTTAAATATCTTTCTCACACTATTATGAAGATTTTGGTCTGCTTTTCATGTCTGTTTAAGAGGTCAGGTGGATTTCTCAGATCCTCACATATACATAAACTGTTGCCACATGCCACTGATTCTGACTTAGAGTAAACCAAGAGGCCAGTTGTTGTTATGTGCCGTCGAGTCGCTTGCGACTCATAGCGACCCTATGTACAACAGCCCTAAACTCTGCTCTGTCCTGTGCCAATCGCACTGTCTCTGACACTCCCAACCCAATTATCCTGGTCACGGAATCAATCCACCTCATAGAGGGCCTTCCCCTCCTGCGCTGTCCCTCCACCCTCCCAAGCATGATGTCCCTCTCCAAGGACCCGTCCCTCCTGGCAACATGTCCAAAGTATGTCAGATGAAGCCCCAGAATCCTTGCCTCCAAGGAGTAGCTTGGTTTAATCCTCTCCAAGATGAATCTGTTTGTTTTCCTGGCAGTCCATGGTACATTCAGTACCCTTCTCCAGCACCACAGCTCAAGAGCATCCACTCTCCTTCTGTCCTCCTTGGTCATTGTCCAACTCTCTGATGCATAACAAGTGATTGTGAATACCATGGCCTGTATCAGGTGCACCTTAGTCTCCAGAGAGACATTGTTGCTTTTGAGTACTTTGGGGAGGTCCCTAACGGCAGACTTTCCCATGGTGATGCGCTTTTTAATTTCCTGGCTGCTGGTGCCAAGACTGTTGACTGTTGAGCCAAGCAAACTTAAAGCTGTATACAATCTCAATCTCTTCACCATCCATCCTGATGCTGCCAATTGGTCCAGTGGTGAGAATCTGTCTTCTTGACATTGAGCCTCAATCCATATTGGTGGCTGCAGTCCTTGACCCTCTTCAGCAGGTGCTTCAGATCCTCTTCAGTATCAGCAAGCACGGTTGTGTCATCTGCATAACGCAGACTGTTGATAAATCGTCCACCAATCTTGACCCCACATTTCTCCTCATAGAGCCCAGCCTCCTGGATAATCTGTTCTGCATATAGGTTGAAAAGGTATGGAGATAGGATGCATCCTTGGCATACGCCCTTCCCAATTTTGAACCATGCAGTAGAGTAGAATTGCATAATAGTTTCCTAGGTTTTAATCTTTACAGAAGCCAACTGCCACTACCTTCTCCTATAGAGCAGCTGTTGGATTTGAAGCACTAAACTTTCAGTTAGCAGCTGAATGCTTAATCATTGTACCACCAGAGCTCCTCATATATAAGCGACCCAGGGCAGTAGTTTCCTTTCTCCTAAAGCACATTTCTGTCACTATCCAAACAAGCTACTGCCAAATGTGCACATGTTAGGTCACTGACAAGCTTTACCCATTATTTTACATACTCAACTATGCAGAATATTTCTTCTCAATCAGAAAAAATGGGGGGAACCTGCAATATAATTTCATGTACTACAAGAGACATCTACTTTTTTTAATAACAGAACCCTAATTTTATACAGAATGACATTCTCTATACAATGTAACTAAGATTCATTGACATAGAGTCAGAACCAACTTCTAATTAATTCTCAAAAAAACAGGTTTCCAGGCTATAAATCACACCAGAGGAGACTGCCCATCTCTCGCTCATGTAGCAACTGGTGGACTAGAACCAACAGAGACACAGCCTTTGACTAGCAGAACAACTCTGTACCCACATAGGCTACCAGAGTTTCCAGTTTTCCTTACAGTTGTTGCTGTTATGTACCACTGACTCTGAGCCAGTTCACAGCTGACCATCCAGTGGGTTTTCAGAGGCGGTTTAGCCGCACAGGAGGAGACTACCCACTTTTCACCCATGAAACAGCTGGTGGACTGGAACCGCACTCCTTTGTTCTGGCAATTCCTTACCAAGTCACCAGAGCTCCATAGCTAGGGTAATTTAAAAGTTTTCTTTCACCATGAGGCAAAGTTCGGCCTTTGAGGTGTAAGTGAAGGGTTATACTGAGATTTCCTTCACATATGGAGTTGACTCAAAAGAAATGAGTGCTCTCTGTATCCTTCCCTCTTCTTCTCTCCTGTTCTCTGAACTCTAACCTGATGACTAGAGTTTGAGCAACCACTTTGGGACAGGAGATCGTCATGAAAACACAAGTCACCCAGCAAAATGATAGGCGAAGAACAGAAACAGCCTGCGTCTCTAACAAATGGGATATCAGCATATACTTACAGTATTTTGGTGGTTGTTGTTGTTTTGTGCCATCGAGTCGCTTGCAACTCATAGCAACCCTATGTACAAGAGCCCTAAACGCCATTCTATCCTATACCAATCTCGCTGTTTCAAACACATTCATTCCCACCACTACACTCACAGAATCGATCCATCTCATTGAGGGTCTTCCTCTCCTGGACCGTCCCTCCACTCTCCAAACATGATGTTCCTCTCCAAGGACCAGCACCTCCATGCAACATGCCCAAAGTAAGTAAGACGAAGCTTCAGAATCCTTGACTCCAGGGAACATTCTGGCTTCACCCTCTCCAGGACAAACCTGTTTGTTCTCCTAGCAGTCCATGGTATATTCAACATTCTTCTCCAGCACCACAGCTCAAAGGCATCAGTTCTCTATCATCCCTATTCACTGTTCAGCTCTCTGATGCATAGCACGTAATTACAAAGACTTTAGCCTTTAGTATTTTGTTTAGACAAGAAATAATTTTAAATCAGTATTACTCAGTTTCATGTCAAAAAACACACAACCATATCTAAATAACTAATTCTCACTGACATTAGCAAAACAAGCATTTAATTTAGAAAATGGCATGATACAACATTTAGAACAAATAGAATTCACTTCTTTGGGGGTGAAACTGCCAACTCTTCACCAATGACTATAATCCACTCCTTCTGGACACTCAGCTGAACTGTGCTAGAATCTCTTCAGTTAAGAGTGGACATGTATGCAAGTAACATGAGTCTGGTCCTTAAGAAACTCTCCTTTGGGGAGCTCAGGTGGCCTAGTGGCAAGAAGCTGCAACTACAGTCCCAGAGGTGCACGGTTCGAATCCACCAGATGCTCTGCTGGGGAAGGAGGGGCAATCTCCTCCTGTACCAGTCAGATCTGATTTGACGGTACACGCACACAAAAATAATAAAATAAAAAAATTTTTTAAAAAAAAAGAAACTCTCCTTTATGGCCACCTTTCATGTTCTTTCCTCTTCCTAACTGACAGAGAGTTCTGGTAGCCTAATGATAAGAAGCTGAACTTCCCAAACTGAAGGCACGCAGTTCGAATCCAACAGCCGCTCTGCAGGAGACAGACGAGCAATCTCCTTTTGTGATTTACTGCCTCTGAAAACCCACTAGAGGGTCTGCTATGGGTTGGTTCTGACTTGATGATAACAAGAATAACAGTCAGAGAGGACCTCAGCCACCTAGCTAGTTATATTATGAGAGTCTCCATCAGACCAGATCCTTCATTGACCTCATGGAATATGCCACTCCTACCAGTTGGTCAATTGCTTCAAATTTTCTTATGTTTGAAGCATTATAAAATTTTGAGTTTGTTACACAAGCTGCCATTATCCAAATACAATCTGTACGGGGTAGAGCTTCTAGAATTTAATCATATTAACACTATACTTTCAACAAATTTAACATGATGTTTTGAAAGGGAAGCATTTAAACGTCCTCTGTGATATTAAAAGTGACTTAAATGTTTTTCTACACTTGCATTGTTATTTTTACTTCCTTGCTCATAGATAAGAGAGTCAGGTATTAACCCTTAAACAATCTTACCATGATATTATATTTCTCAAAGTAAGCTATGGCTTAGCAGAAAAATTTTTTGACCCCAAATAATCTCTACATATAGGCTTTCCAACCAGTTTCTTAGCTAAGTAACATGAAGAACATAAAAACCTATTGGAAACTTACCAGAGAAGTACAGGAAGCAGGATGGTTGTAAGGATACCACCACACCGTTTTATAGATGTTGATGTACTGAATGAAGAGGGCAACCAGCAGGTAAATGAAAAAGAGAAATTCAAAGAGCAGGCTCCCATCCACTGGCAAGTCAGGAATTTGGCAATGACGAACAGGACCTGGGGTAATTAAGGCTGTGATAGGTGGGACCGGAAGGCCAATAGCACTACCATTCCTGAAAGAGAAAACTATAGTTAACTTCAATAATACCCCTTAGTATTCCAGAGCATAAAAGTTATTACTTCCACTGCCACATTCCCCTTCACTATTGGCTCTCTCTAGGACTCCATTCAGACACTTCCTCTTCTTCCACTGTACAGTCTCTCGGTGATCTAATATGTGGCTCTAGCTTCCTGTACAATAAAGCCCACAATCTCTCTCCATGTTTTCACTGCTAACCTTCAGACCTATGTTGTTCAACTGTCTATTAGATATCTCTCTGTTCTTCCTCCTTTAGTCCTGACTGACTAATAACAATCCTGTTAGCTACCCAAACAAAATTTCTCTTCATACTGCTACATAATATTGTAACTTTAAAAGACTTTCAATTACCTACATTATAATATCCATTGTTAAAAATTTAATTTTAGTGATACAAGATGGCGGCGGAGGCAGAGACAACGTGGTGAGCTGAGGCAGCGGACCACTTGGAACAGGGCCACTATGGCCCTCTACAGACTTCTCTTTATTGATAACTGAACAGCTAAACAATTGATGACTGGTCTTCAGTGAGGATTGAGGTTCAACAACAGGAATTAAAGGATTCTCAAGAAAGAATGGGTGAGTGCTGCAGCTCCCAACCCCCTCCCGCAGAGCCCGTACTACGCCGCACCGAAGCTGCAGCTCCATGAAGCTCCCACAGCCGGAACCTATGGAATCCCTCGCGCAGGATGGAGAGTGGGTACCGGGCCTCCCCAATACTGGTGCAGCGGAGCCGCCACACTGCAGCAAAGTGGACTGATTCTGGGCAGAATTCTTGGAGCCAAGATGGTGGTGGCAGGGGAAGCAGGCGGCCACTGGCCTCCCACGCGCAAGATGAAGCACGACCACCAACTGCCTGTGTGGGAAGATGGCACTTGTCTGGGAGCCGCCCAGGCAGGGGAATGGCGTGCGTCCACCAGCTGCCCGCACTGGGGGATGGTGCGCGCCCGCCTGCTGCCCGCATACGGGATGACGTGCGCCTGCCAGCCGCCCATGCGGGAGATAACACTTGGGAGATGGCTCGCGCCCACCAGCCACCCATGCAGAAGATGACACTTGCCCGGCGGCTGCCCACGTGGGGAAATGGCACCCGCCCACCAGCCGCCCACACGCGAGATGGCACGAGCCCGCCAGCCGTCCGCGCTGAGGGATGGCGGAGGCCTGCCAGTCGCACATGTGGGAGATGGCGCGTGTCTGCTGGCCGCCCACACTGGAGGATGGTGCACAACCGCTGGCTGCCTGTGCACGAGATGGCGCACACCCACCGAGAGATGACGCAAGCCTGCTGAGAGATGACATGCACCCACCGGCCACCAGCGCTGGGGGATGGTGCACACCCACCCCCACGGGCTGCCCGTGCACGAGATAACGCGTGCCCGCCAGTTGCCCGCACACAAGATGACACGCGCCCACCGGCCACCCGCGTAGGAGATGACGAGCGCCAGCCGGTCGCCCATGCGCGAGATGACGAGCGCCAGCCGGTCGCCCATGCGCGAGATGACGTGCGCCTGCCGGCCGCCCACGCTGAAAGATGGCACGCACCCACCCCCACTGGCTGCCCACGCAGGAGATGACACACGCCTGCCAGTTGCCCACGCGCAAGATGACACACGCCTGCTGGCCACCTGCATGGGAGATGATGCATGGGAGATGGCCAACACCCATCAGTCGCCTGCGCTGGGGGGTGGTGCGCGCCCGCCAGCCGCCCACACAGAAGATAGGGCACATGCCCCACTTCCCATGGAGGGGATGTGCACCCCGCCGCCTACAGGTTTTGGTTTCCTTGGAAAACCAGAGATGATCACCTATACAATGGATTGTTGAAAGTCACTGTGCGTTGTCTACTTTATGACACTTAACAGTGGCAGCATGGCCAAGAGGACCGACATCCTAAATGCACCACATATTTAGATCTTTTGAATGCTTCTGCCAAAAGCTGTTTAGACATGGGGAGAGTCTGTTCACAACTGTCAGGTTCCCTTTGCCATTTATAAAGGGGGAGGGCAGTGACACCTACTTCAAATTACAGTATGACCACTTATTGGGGGGTGGGGGTGCTGGAATTGGAGATGCTGTCCCTGGCCACACAGTCCTCAGTCAGGTGAGGGGACCAGATTGGGGTGGGGGCAATTAGAGGGGGAGTGTACCAGCCAGCCCATTGGGGGTGTTGCCCTCCCTGCTCGGGACGGGCTGTCTTCGGCCCTCGGCTCGGGGTGAGCCGTCATGGCCCTCAGGGTGAGCTCCTCAATCCCCAGATTGTGCCATCTGACATCTGGGTAGGGGAAAAAATGCCTAGGGTACCCAGAAAATTTTACCTAGGCTACTTTCTGCTACCCTCTCCCCCAGTAAACCTGAAAGCAACACCCCCAAAACCCCTCTATTTGTAACTCACAAGTTCTCTCTAGGTTTGCACCCTTTCCTATAGGTAACCTTACCACTGAGTTTTACTTCAGACCTGACCCTGAACCCAGTGCCAGTGACAAAAAGGAAATACAACTGCCAGCTAAAGAAGCAAAGGAGGATGGAGCCTCTGGGTTCAACCAGCCATCCCCACTGGACCCACCTGGGAAAACACTTTGCAGTCCAGAGGGAAGCAAATGACAAGAAAATATCTTCTAACAGAACAAGAAGGCAAGCAGCCTTAACCCAAGATCACCAGTAAGGTGATAAAGTGTCCTCCCTTTCCCCCTTCACATCAATGCCCCTGTTCAGCATGAAGAAGCCAGAGAGTCAGCATCCAGTTCCCAAATCAATAAGGCAGTTGGTTTAATTACCATTGGAAAATGCTTGTCATTTTCCTGTAGCATCTGGTCCCCACTGGATCCTTTTCATTTCCTTCACCTGCTCCCCCATCAACCAATTTCTGCAGCCTTGCAACTGCATCCCTGCCCATCCTCACCCTTCTGCCCCCCAACCCTCACCTCCTTGTACCCCCAATATGTTTTTTCCCCATTAAAAAAAAAAGTTTGGCAGGGAACAAAAAAAAAGTTTGATAGGCCACTCTGGTGGCCTTGTCTGTGGATTTGCCCTGATTAGCAAAAGGCACTACTTTCTGCGGGTTCAAATCTACCAGAGGACAATCCCCTTTCATGAGATTTACAGCTTTGCAAGTACTGTGGAGCATCTTCTGTGAGTTAGTTCCAACTTGATAGCAGTCAATGTTGAGAGTTTGTTCTGTATTGTAACCACTCCCATTATAGTCTGGTTCTCAGTTCCTGCCTTCCATCAACTTTTCTCTCATTAGAAATCTGAGAACAAAAAGCTCTTTCGTTCCAGGGTCCCTCCAATGAACATTTAAGAAATGGGGGTCACTTCACAAAAATGAAAGAACATTTGTAGAAGATTTTACCCTTTAATGCATTTTTTGAAATATTATTTATTGATTTTTGTGTAATACTTTTACAGTATGTTTCATTCATATACATTGTGGTTTGTACAATCTTTCATTTAAAAAAATTAATTTTAAAGGACACTCTTTTAAGTTTTACGAGAAGCAAAATCTTGGCGTATTTTAATATTCAGTCTTTGCATATTTTATTTTTAATTTTATTTTTTATTATACTAGTTTATTTAACCAGGCTACTCCTTGGAGGCAAGGATTTTGGGGCTTCGTCTGACATACTTTGGACATGTTGTAAGGAAGGACAGGTCCTTGGAGAGGGACATCATGCTTGGGAGGGTGGAGGGACAGTGCAATAGGGGAAGACCCTCTATGAGATGGATTGATTCAGTGACTGTGGTAATCGGGATGGGTGTGTCAGAGGCAGTGTGACTGGTACAGGATAGAGCAGGGTTTAGGGCTAGCGACTCGACGGCACATAACAACAGTTTATTTAAAACTAACAGATTGCTTTCCAGAACAGATTTTTCCAATTTCCCTTATCCCCTCACCCATTAAATTGTACAACCCATGATTAATCACCCCCCACCCCCCGCACTTGACACCCCAATGGCACAAGGTGCAGCAAGCATCACAGCAACCCCAGGTTACCTCAGTAACACTGCCATAATGGTTACCCATGGTGGACAGTATTTGGTGGAGCACCCAGTTTAGGACAGGTTTGGAAGCAGAAGTATCATCCACTTCCTAAACTACATGCCTCAGTAAACTCTATGAACTTTGATAAATGAGGATAGTTATAGAAAGGCTTTAGGCCTTTTGTTCATAGGGTTGCTCTGAGTCGTGCTCGACTGGACAGCAATCGTCAACAATAAACAACCTTCCTTAACTCATCACATACACATTTATTGATAAAATCTTTCAAGACTTTGAAGGTGTTTAAGTATATCCTCTTTTAAGTTTTCTCTCAATCAAAAGTGATTAATTTTTACACTATGCCACTATTCTATCTAAACTATGTTCTTATTATTATAATTTTCATACTATAACTTTTAAAATATATCTGTATCTTGTCCACCAAATCACAATCTTAAAGATAGAGAATGTACTTTATCCCAGTTCAATGCATATATCTTCAGGCCGAGAAGGCAGCAAACCAATACAGAAGCTTAAGAAGAAAAAAAAAATTACAAATAAAGAGAAAGATACTTCAAGCCCTATCTTACTAGACTTCCTTCCAAGATTTCTATAAGTCAGAATAGCTGTGCTATCTAAAATTATAATCTAAGAGTAAAAAATAAAATTCTCCATTGTTGATATGCCCAGGAATAAAATATAGAGATCTAAGTGCCTACTATTTTACAGAATTGGATAAACAGCCTTAGCTTGGGTACTTCCAGAAAAAGATTCTACAGAAAGTAATATTGCCAGTCTAAGTTACTCTAATGCAAGTTGTTGATGAGTCTTCCTCCAATACTGATTCTGCATTCTTCCTCTTAAAGCCCTGACTCCTGAATGATCTGTTCCACATACAGATTGAAAAAGTATGGAGACAGGATGTATCCCTGACACAGTCCTTTCCTGATTTTGAACCATACAGTGTTTCTTTGCTCTATTCTGAGGACTGCTTCCTGGTCCAAGTATAAGTTTTGCCAAGAGCACAATCAAGTGTTCTTAGATTTCCATTCTTCTCAAGGTTAGCCACAATTTGTTGTGATCCACATAATCCTTTGCACAGTAAATGAAACACAAATAGACATTCCTCTGCTACTCTTTGCTTTCAGCTAAGATCCACCTGACACTGCAATAATGTCTCCAGTGCATGGCCTCTTCTAAAACTGGCTTGTATTTCTGGTAGTTCAGTATCAATGTACTGTTCCAGTCACTTTTGGATAATCTTCAGTAGGACTTTGCTTGTGTGTGATATCAGTGATATTATTAGATAATTTCCACATTCTCTTGGGTGATTTTTTTTTGTCTTTTAATGGAATAAGATTGGCACAGGATAGAGCACAGTTCAGAATTGTTGTACATAGGGTCACTATGAGTTGCAGGCGACTCAATGGCATATAACAGCAACAACAACAAAAACAATGGGAATAAACATGGATCTCTTTCAGGAATACAAATTCTCATTCTTAACAGTTAAGAATACTATGGCAAGTAGTTAAGAACAACCAACCAATCATTAATGAATCACACTTATCTGAACTGTTCTGGGAAGTTGGCCATAGCATTGCATCACTCTTGTTAGGTGCCATCAAGTTGACTACAACTCAGAGCAACCCTACTAACAGATCTGAACCTTGCCCAATCTTGCACCGTCCTCACCACTCTGATATACTTGAACCCACTGTTACAAGTGCCCTGCCAACTCAAGGCTTACTTTTTATACTGTGTTCTTCCTTTTTGGTTTTCTAACTCCAGGTCTTACATATTCTATTATTTTATCTCTTAAGTTGTCTTTTGAAATCTCATTAGTACTCTTACTTTCTCTTCTCTTCCACATTCTTTAGCTACTTTACATTTGAGAGCCCTGGTAGGGTAGTGCATGGTCTATGGGAGTGAGACAGTCTCCTCTAATTGATGCTTATTCTCAGAAACCAAGCAGTCAACTGCCTCAAAGGCAGTGAATTTTTGTTTTCATACTCAAGAGCAAATCTCAGAATTTCTTCTGGCATTAATCTGGTTTGTTGATTACTGGGTGATTGGGGTTGTTGTGTTTGTTTTTTTGTTTTGTTTTGTTTTTCTTTCCTGCCTCTTTAATGACTTTTTTTCCATTCTTTAGGTATGATATTTGTCTGGGTTTTGGTTATTAGTGTTTAAGGAATTACATCTATTTTTGAAATGGTTTCTACATTCAGGTGCGATATATTTCAGGTTTTACTTTAGCTCCTGTGCATAAATTTTCATTTTCTTCAGCTTCAACTTCCGCATGTATATGAACAAAGTTGGCCCCTAACCTTATTCTGATTGAAGAGCTTCTCCATCTTCTCTTTCCACAGACAAAGTCAACTGGATTTCTACATATTTCATTTGGTGAGTTCCACATTTTTATTTGCTGTGTGGTGAGAAGAAGTACTTAAAATTAATAAGTTCCTAGTCTTGTAAAATTTTATTATTTAGGCTTTTAAGAAGTGTCTATCACCCAGGCTACATTTTTCAACTACTGATCTTTCTTTGCTTCCAACTTCCACACTCCAATTATCTATAATTAGTTTAAATATATTTAAGAATTGGCAAAATGTAACAAAGAAACACAAAGTGAGCACAAGCTGTTAGAAAACTAACATTAACAGGCCCACTTGGTGCAGAATTTGCTATGAAACACAATAAAGCAAAGTACAGTAAAACATGGTATGCCTGTATAGCTAATATAAACAGACATGATCAATACATCTTAGAAAACAAGTACATAACTTTAGGAAGAAAACAAATTCTTTCTCTGACAGGATATAAAAGTGAATTCAAGAGAAGCAAAGTGCCCTAAAAGTTCAAGATAGACTATGGAATAGCTCTATGTCTAAATTTTTTTACTAATCAACTGTGGTCTTTGAAAAAGTAACAGTGTATCCCCAAGCCTCCTGTCTTCACCTATAAAACAAGGGGTTGGATTAGAGGGCAACAGGGAACTCTGGTGGCTTAGTGGTAAAGAATTACACTAACGACACAAAGTTATGAGGTTTGAATCCACCAGCTGCTCTGAGGGAGACGGATGGGCAATCTTCTTCCGAGCAAATTAACTGCGTCTGAAAACTTACTGGAAGGTCTGCTACTATAGGTAAGTTCTCACTTGACGGTATAAAACAACACTGTCAATATGAACTGTGCTAAGAGTCTACAAGCCATTGGCTAAATTTGATTATTTGTTAATATAAATGAAAATACTTAGTATACAGTCATGTTCATGGTTAAGATTTACTACAGCATAAAAAAATAAAAGTTAAAATCAGCAGACACAAAAGCCAAGTGAGAGAAGCTTCCAAAAGTCTTCTTTCATTGGATTAATGTGAGGACTTACTCCCTTCAGTTATGAGTTATGAAAAAATATGTGAAATATTTACCAGAGCAGCTCATTAGAGAATCAATTTTCATTATTTTTTTTAATTTTCATTATTTTAATTGGATATTAGCCACATAAACAACTTATCCCTAACCAATACCAGAATTCAGAACTGCAAAGGAAAGGTATTTAGCATAAACCATCTTATTTCCACAATTTTGTTAAAGCACAAAGATTCATGAATATTTAGGAAAAATGTTTTATTATTGTATAAAGCGGTTTACTAGTCAAGTTTCCAGATACAAGTGTTGAATGCAGGTCTTCCTAAGGATAGACATCTCAGGCTTGCTATGTTAACTTTTTTCTGCACACAAATCTTCAAGGCTCTTTTGGACTCAGTGGAATTTAGGTAGATATATGGATAAAGCAAGAAAATTAACTGAGTTGAAGAAAAATTAGAGGGATAGAGAAAGCACCCCTAGTCCTTCTCAAATACAATTTTCCCTCAACCAGAACTTCTCTAGGAAACTCAAACACACTTGCTCTTTTTTTCAAATTGGATCTGAATGGTACAGGAGGAGATTGTCCCTCCTTTCCCGGCAGGGCATCTGGTGGATTCGAACCGTGTGTCTCTGGGATTGTAGTGCAGCTTCTTGCCACTAGGCCACCAGAGCTCCCCTACACTTGCTCTTTTTAAGGACTATCTATGGATTTTAATACTCTGTCACCAAACTAATATTTTACAGTTAACTTTACCTATCAAGTCACAAGCATATACCAAAAAGAGACAAATGCTGCCTTCCCCAATTCTGCTATATCTTGCACAATAGTGTTAGTCAGTTATACCATACTCACGCACTTATCTATTTCGCTTTAAATCATCAACAGACACTCTAGAAGTTAGCTTTCCTCATCTAGACATGATTTCCTTTGTATACATTCTTCCTAAGACTATATTCTGATCCACTAGTTCTATCCATATTTTTAATTCCCCTTCCCTAGGTGCTTAAAGAACCTATCCTAGCTGTTTCCTTCCCATCAGGAAACAAATACATAAATTTCTTTTCCCCAAATACTCTAAAGTAAAAATATCACAAAATTATCACTCAATAATAGTTTAGTGATTTTTTTTCAAACTGTGAACAGCTATCATTTTCCACTGTATTCCAATCTACTGAAAAATTGCTAAAGAAGTATTTGTCTAAGGAGAGAACGGCAAATAGCAGATCAAAGAAATTTTGACAGCCAGAAATGGAGACAGAATAAAGACAGAGAAAGGAGAGAACCACAATTAAGTCCAGGTAAGAGGAATTAGTTCTTCCCAGTCTTCCACTTTTGGACTCCAAATGCAAGCAAAACCCTCTAGGAATGTGGTTTCCAAATTCTTTTTTAAATAGCAGAACACTTTTATTTTCTCTCCCCCAAAGCGTATTTTACCCAGAATTCTGATATTTAAAACACACAGCAGGAACAACCTAAGACGACTAAGATATCTGAAGCTTGACTACTTGGTCTGCCTTACCCCTTCTCCCTTCTAAGCTTTGTTATAGTATACCATGAGACACGAAGAAACAGTAACATAGAACAGTCTGATAATATATTTATCTATGGGAACCCTCAAAGGCAAAATGTTGTTTTTGTTGTTGTTGTTGTTGTTATGTGCCGTCGAGTTGCTTGTGACTCATAGCGACCCTATGTACAACAGCCCTAAACTCTGCTCTGTCCTGTGCCAATCGCACTGTCTCTGACACTCCCATCCCAATTATCCCAGTCACTGAATCAATCCACCTCATAGAGGGCCTTCCTCTCCTGTGCCATCCCTCCACCCTCCCAAGCATGATGTCCTTCTCCAAGGATAGGAAAGGATAAACAATGCATCTCTAGAGTTGAACTGGAATGTTCTGCTGTTGTTATTTGCCATCAAGTTGAGTACAACACTCAGCAATCCAATAAACAACAGATCTGAATCTGATCCTGATCCTGAGTCATCCTCATCATTTCTGACACAGGAAATTCAGTATTCGTCTCTAACACGATGGTTCAAAATCATCAATTCTTCTTCTGGCATCCTAATTCACTGACCAGCTCTCAGATGCCTAGCAAGTGACTGAAAAGACCATGACCTGAATCAAGTGCACCTTAGTCTTTAAACTGGCATCTGCTCCTCAACTTTGGAGTTCTTTTGGTCCCTAACAGCAGATATTCCCAATGCAGTATGGACATGATGACAGAAATGAAGCTGGAAGACAAATGTTTGAATTGTGTATGTTCAATGATTTATTAATTGTAGATACTTTCTAAAGAAACAAAAAGGGCAGCTACATGCATGGATCTCACCTGAGGGACTGCACAGGAATGAGACTGACTACATCTGTGAAAGAATCGTTGGAGAACCTCAGTAACAACAGTCAAAACCAAATCAGGTGTTGACTGTAGAATGGACCATCAATTACTCATGTGCAATTCCAATTTGAAGGTAAAGAAAATTAAAATAAGAACCAAAATACAACCTTGAGTCTATTCCACCTGAATTTAAAAATAATTTCAGAAACAGGTTTGCAGCAATTAATATTAACAATCAAAGACCAGATGAATTGTGGGATGACATCAAGAATTTCATGCATGAAGAAAGGAAAAGGTCATCATCCACAGACATGAAAGGTACTAATCATACCTTGGCACAGACAAGATTTTTTTTTTTACACTTGTAATTTTATTTATTTTTTAATTGAGATTTTAATGACACTTTACTGAGAACTTGGATTTCCATTCATTCATTGTTGCACATTTTCCTCCCTATCTACCTCTCCCTCCATTTCGCTTCTCTTTGAAGAGAAAAAACTTTCAGAAAAAAATAAGTTTCATTGTTATACAATCCCCTACCCCAGTCCACTTTACTCTGCAGCTCTTATTCTGGACTCTTGGCATGAAAATAATACCTAATCATATATCCTTTTTAAACAGTACAGACAAGAGTTTTGACTGTAATTTAAAAATACTAAATCACTGAGATGGATCATCAGTATATATATATATTAATAAAATCAAGAGGTAGAACAAAATAGCAAACATTTTCCCCTTAATCCAATACCTAGGTTAGACAGTTATCTTACTTCAAAGCATGTTCATATACAGTTGATTCTGAAACAACAAAGATTTGCACTTTGCAGGTTTACTTATAAGCTTTTTAAAAAATTCTTTTTAATGGAATGTAAGCTAACCATGATAACTTCTGAAGAAGATTTGATGCCTTTGAGTTAATAGTACTGGAGAAGAGTATTGAACATACCATAGACTGCCAAGAGAACAAACAGGTCTGTCTTGGACAGACTAAAATCAAGCTTCTTCTTGGAGGTTAGGATTTTGAAGCTCTGTATCATATGGTTTCGGCACGTGGCCAAGGGGGACCAGTCCCTGGAGAAGAACACCATGCTTGGAAGGAGAGAGGGGCAGTGTTGGAGAGAAAGACCCAGGATGAGATGAATTGACATGATAACTGGGGAAAGGGATTTAGGTGTGTTGGAGTCAATGAGATTGGCTCAGGATAGGGTCGCAGGCAACTCGGTGGCACATAACAAAAACAATGCTAACTATCTCCCCAAAAACAGTTTAGTCGTCTCTCCAATTAACTTCCCTAATATTCTGAACTGTGGGGTCAGCATGAGTAGGAATGACTGGATCAAGTTGTCTCAGTTCTCGGATGTTTTTACAGTTGTTTAGTTTAATATCACAAAATATTGAGAAACATATGGGCTAATATAAAGTATCAAAAGAAGCAGAGAAGTCATGATATTAGAAGTTTGGAGTGTTCTAAGTGTACCAGCAGGCTTTATGTAGTTGCTGTTGCCAGCCACTCAAGATAAATGGCCTAAGGACAAGAGTAAGAAGCATTGTAAGCAAAGAAAATCTCTGAAGCCATGCTAACTCTGCCCATAAGCATGAAAATCTGTTTTGAAAATGCTGACTTCATGTAGGTACTATATATAATACATATAACATACAAAATATATGTCAAACAATTGTTTATGACACTGGTAAAATTCCCATTCAACAGGTTAATAGCAGTTAAAGCAGATGGTTTATTATGCAAGGGTTGGGTACTTCTAACCTTTAAGTTGTGCAAGGTTCAGCTGCATTCTCATTCTTTTTTTATTTTTTAAATTACAAAATAAATAACTTGAAAAACTTTTAGAAAACCGAGAAAACTCAAAATTTATAGCAACTTATTACTCCATTTATTTCCAACAGCCTGCTCTGAAACAGATAGTATGTTTGGTTTAAAATGAAATCCAAAGACAGAAATGCACAAATAGTATTAGGAGAACCTGAAAAGCAAAAAGTAACAATTTGGGACTAATATAATATAGGAGTGGTTTTGATTGCTAACTATGATGGTTAAAACACAGACAAGAAAAATATTCAAAGCAGCACAAATTAGCTTGCAAATAGTATCTTAACATGTGATCAAGAAAAAGTAACTATAGATCTATAAGATCATATAAAAAAAAATCATATGGAAAGTGAATTATCCTGGACAAAGTTGAAAGTGATGCACTCTAACTTTTGAAAATTAGGAACAACAGAGATGAAATTCTTCTTAGTGGAATGCGGTTAAGGCATTCAGTAGCTAAACAAAAGGTTAGAAGTTTGAACTCATCAGCCACCTTCACAGGAGAAAGATGAGATAGTCTGACTCTATCAGGATTTACAGCTTTGTAAACCCTATGGGCAGTCCCTACAACTTTGCAATATAGGGTCAGCATGAGTAGGAATAGACTGAATGCCAGCAGGCAGGTGGTGGTTGTGGTGGCAGTATCTTCTAATGGCAAAAAAGTGAATGACTAGAATTTGGGTAAGCATGTAACACTATGGTTAAATGCTTGGCTACTATACTAGCCACACTACAGGAAATTTATTTTCCCTGAAGATCATAACCCTGGAAACGCCATGGGGCAGTTCTGCTCTGTCCTACGGGGTTGCTTTGAATCAGAATCAACTTGATTGCAACGGGTTAGAATTAGCATTATTAGTCTTCTCATAAGCAAGAGTTGGACTGCTTTTATTTTGTAGGTCCCATATCACACTTTTTCTTTCCAAAGTATTCGGGAATACTGGGTGTTTTTTCAAGGGCAGGATTTCTATTTCAGTGTCAAGAATAAATCTTAATAAGCAAATAATCAGAATAGCTTTGATTTTCTATGTTAGTCTTACTGATTGTAGAAAAATACAAATCACACATTGCCTTCTTTACCTGTTTCTCAGGCCTGTTCCATTGCCACAGCCCCCACCAACCAGAGTTTGTAAAGAAGGTAAAGCTGAACGGCTTAGCTTCTGCCGACTGGGGCCCCTCCTTCCACCGGGCATGTCCGGGAACCAATCTGCTTCCAGTGCCACCTGTGTTTGCAACCCAGCTTAATGGTTGTCAATCTGTTTCAACTCTGAAAAATTTAAAAAAAAAATAAATTTAAAAATCCTTATTTGCATAGATAAGTCAAAAAATTAGCCAGAATAACAATGATCAGGACTTGTGAAATCAGATTTTCAAACAAATGTTCTCAGTGTTTATTACATACTTTCATGAAAGGACTATTCAGACTAGTAGTAGTAGTAACTCATATCAGCTCTGTTCAGCCTTGGGGAAAATTCACAAACAACTCACAAAAGGTATTATTACGGGGAGCTCTGGTGGCTTAGTGGTAAGGAGCTGCAACTACAATCCCAGAGGTGCACGGTTCGAATCCACCAGATGCTCTGCCGGGAAAGGAGGGACAATCTCCTCCTGTACCAGTCAGATCTGATTTGACAGTACACGCACACAATAAAATAAAATTTAAAAAAAAAAAGGTATCATTACAACCAAGAGAAGTATATAAGAAAAAAACAACAATAAAACATATTTCTTTTCAATTCAAGTATAAATCTTCATCGTGGTGGTTGTGGTTGTTATGTGCTGTTGAGTCAGAATGGACTCATTGCTGACCCAGGGGGTTTTGATATTGTAAACCCTACAGGAGGAGATTGCCCATCTTTGTTCCTCAGAGAATAGAAATCACCTGCATTTGAGTTGGCACTGCAACTCTTTACCCACTAGGCCACCAGAGGTCCTTAACACTTCCTAGTAAGCCAGTTTCAACACAGAAAAGTCAGAACAAAATTAGGCTGGAGGATCAAGGATCAGGGTTCTGAGATCAAATATTATCTGGCCTTAACCAAATCACTTAATTTTAAAGTTTGTTTCTTCATCACGAACGAAAAATGTTTAAGATTAGGAAGATTGACAGAGATGAATGAAAAGACGTCATTAGTTCCTTCAACTCTTTTAAAAAAGTAAAACTGCTCAAGTGATGCATACATATGTTAGGGTTAAAATGTTGAAAGCAGTATCAAATGGATAGCCACCCCTACACACACACAAAACAAAAAAACGATGTAAAACCATTTAGAAATGACTGAACCTGTGAGACTACCAGGCAAGCAACTGAGAAAGACCGTCACTGAAAAGAAACTGTTTTCTCAGTGCGTGACAAAATTATGGTCCCACAAATATGGATACCAAATCGTTCTCTAAACAGTAAAATCAAACAATGAAGAATGACACCTTGGGAAAACCCTGGTTTTCAAAACGTTCCTGGAGACTGATCCGATACTCCCTGTTCCTAACAGCTTTATAGCTGGAGATTAGCAAAGGCAAGTGAGACAAAAACATCGAGGCGCTGGACTGGATGTAAGTGCTGTTAGTTCTTGCTCAATTAAGGAGCAAAGTGGGGGAAAGGATAAAAAGCAGAGGTGGAAGAGGCGAGAGTACAGGATGGGGGGTGGGGGGCGTGGATGGCGAGACCACCACAAATTTCCATAGACCGGGCCCTAACAGAAGACAACAAAGCAAGTCCCACTGCGCACCCCCGAGAGCCAAAGAGGTCATGGACAACACAGCGCAGAGGATCGGTAATACTCACACATGGAGGAGGCCCAGCCGGTGGGGCGGGATCCCTGAAAAAGGAGGCGGCGGCTGTACAGGCTGGACCCTGGGCAAGAGAACTCCCTCCCTGGGTCGCGGCGCTCCAAACCAGATGCTTGTCCGCAAACAGTCTCCACCCGAAATGCTGAGAAAGGTGGTCCAGGCTGAAGGCTGCCAGATACAGACCCAAATTCCGAGCCAGTCACAGAGCCAGAGGCAGACCTACAGCCAGAGTCCGAGCCCCGTCCACTCTCCACTCATCCTCACCTCCATTACCGCGGAGCTGAGCAGACGTGGCAGCGCACGGTGATGACATCACTGCTGCGACGCCCGCCGCCCGGGCGCTTCTGACCCCCAAAACTGCGCGTTCGCTCCGCGGAGCTGGGAAGCCACCCCTTCCTGCGTGCACCTGCGCAGTGGCTCGTCTGTTTTACTGGGCTTGCTCCGATTGTCTGCCGGAGGTGGCCAACGTATTTTCTACCCCAGCCTCTACAACGTGAAAATACTATGGTAGGAAGTCTTTTCATGTGATCCCATAGACTGCGTGTAATAACTAAGCACAAGTTTTCACCCCCAGGGGAAAGGAGGTAGAGACTTCGGATCACATCATTGCCGAGTCAAGGAGCCAAAGTCATGAGGTCGTGCTTTAGCTTCCATTCAAGCTTTACAGCAAAGGGTATGAGGCACAAAACTATATACCATGAAATTGGAAGAATTTGGTCTGGGAAACAATATTTTCAAATTTTGTAAATAAACTAGTATAATAAAATCTATCTATCTATCTATACCATGAAGAACCTCCAGTCTTCTGGAAGCCGTAAAAAACTAGCAAAACACATGCAGCATTGAAAGTTGCTCAACATAGCACAGAAGACAGTGTGATGAACTCAGGGTCACAGTAGTGTCAGTACCAAAAGGAGCTTCACAGAAAACCTGAAGTGATAAAAACCAGACTCTAAGAATGACTAAGCCTAATGATCACACGGGAAATAGTTTTCTGTAGAAGATGTGACAGAAGGATGTGGGCAACATCATGAGAAATTCAGGAATTACCAGTAACGTGTTAGAAAAAGGAGTTGGTGGCTCAGAGAAGATTTGTGCAATACATTATTTCATAGATTTTAAATGCCCTAAGAGAAAGTCTTCTGTATTCTTCTATGATTGCCATGTTGTTAGTTGTTCTTGAGTGTGTGCAGACTGTTGGCTATAACAGAACTCATCTCCATAACAATATGTTTGAGTTCATTGTTGTAGCTTTTGTGTAGTACTCCTGACCTAAAAGGCTCATCTTCCAACAATATATTGGACATTATTTTCTCATGATCCATAAGGTTTTCATAGGTAGATCATCAAGCTGCTTGTTTTAGTCTGTCTTAGGCTGAAAGCACTCCTGAAACCTATCCACCTTCGGCAACCTTGGTGGAATTTGAAATACCAGCTTACAGCACCAACAGCATAGGAGGAATACACAAGGCACTACATAAGACAAACCGACAGAGAAGTGAGTAACTTTTATTGCTAGTGGGGTTTTTCTGGTTTTGTTTTGTTTTATTGATAGTGTTTTTAATGTGTATGCCAGACACTGGTCTAGGACCTTTACTTACCCTTTAAATCTCACACTTTGATAAATGTTGCTATTGCTCTTATTTCATAGAGGAGACAGAATTTAGACTAGTTCAAAGTTACCCAGATACTGATTGACAGAGGTCATAATGGCATGTTGTTGTTGTTATATGCTGATTAGTTAACTATGAGTCATAACAACCTTAGGAAGAGTGGCTCTGAACCTTGCCCTCTCCCAAGTCAGCCTCACCATTTCCAGCACATCTGACACACACCCCCCATTGTTACAGTTACTGTGTCAATCCATCTCATCTAGGGTCTTCCTGTTCTGCTCTGACCTTCTTTCCAAGCATGATGTCCTTTGGTCTGGTCCCTCCTGGCAACATGTTCAAAGTATGAAGACAGAACTTAAAAATCCTCACCTCCAAGGAGCAACCAGGTTCACCCTTTCCTGGATAGACCTGTGTGTTCTCTTGGCAGTCCATGGTATGTCCATAGTTGGCAATCCATACTTTTCAGTACCACAACTCAAAGGCATCAGTTTTTCTTTCATCCTGATTCATTGTCCAACTCTCAGATACGTAGCAAATAATTGAGACGATCCATAGCCTGGGTCAAGAGTGCCTTAGTCGGAAAAGCTACAACCAGGAGAAGATAACATAGATGAATGGGACCTTCTAAGACTCAAATCCCTATGCACATCCAAAAACTTCTCCAGTAGGGTAAAAAGGGAAGCCACTGACTGGGAAAAAGTATTCGGTAATAACATATCAGATAAGGGACTTATATCCAGAATTTATGAAATACTTGAGCACCACAACAAGATAAAGGTAAATAATCCAATAGAAAAATGGGCACAGGATATGAACAGGCATTTCACCGAAGACGACATTCAGATGGCTAACAAACACATGAAGAAATGCTCAAAATTCCTAGCCCTAAGAGAGATGCAAATTAAAACAACTATGAGATATCATATCACCCCAGTCAAAATAGCAAAATTTAACAGAACAGCAAACAGCAAATGCTGGCGAGGTTGTGGAGAAACTGGAACCCTTATTCACTGTTGGTGGGAGTGTAAAATGGTGCAACCCCTGTGGAAAGCAGTATGGCGCGTTCTCAAAAAGTTGCAAATAGAGATACCATTTGACCCAGCAATTCCACTACTGGGAATATACCCTGAAGAGACCATAGCTGACATCCAAGCAGATATATGCACACCCATGTTTATTGCAGCTTTGTTCACAATAGCAAGGAGTTGGAAACAACCTAAGTGCCCATCAACAAACGAATGGCTAGAGAAGCTGTGGTATATTCGCACAATGGAATACTATGCTGCATTAAAAAACAAGAAACTCATGCAATATTATTCAAAATGGTTGACTCTGGAGAACATTATGCTGAGTGAAATATCCCAGTCACAAAAGGACAAATATTACATGATGCCACTGTTGTAGAATGGGACTGTCCTTGGGGTTGGGGAGAGACTGAGTAAGATGGGTTCAATAATGTATACTGCACTGAAACAGAGGAGGGAGAGAACCGTTTAAAAGAGAGATATAACTGGGTATTTCTGTCATCACAGGAGACTAGAGCGAGGGCTACATGGTGGAGGGGACCTGGGGGAGGGTTTGTAAAACAATGAAAGAATCTTTTCTTTTACTTTTCCATACTTTTTGGACTCATGTACTTATAACTTGTTAGTCAAATTTGTGTCTTCTAGGTTGCAACACCCCCATGATACATCTTCAGGGATATGAATATGTACGGCCAAGCACAATCAATAAGAGTGCATCTAAATTCCAAAATCAATCTCCATAATAGTCTATGTGTTTCCTACTGCCAAAGGGGCCCTTTAGAGTAGTGAGACAAGATCTTCACCCTGAAACCCACAGCGTCCCTTTTCAGCAGGAAGTAGCTAAGAGAATACGCCATCCCCTTTTCCTTATGACTCAGGGTGAAGTCTCTCTCAGGGAAGAGTGATAGGGAATGGCAAAGGACACACTGACAAAGAAGATTAATCAGAACTGGCTTTGACAAGCACTGTGGCATTTGGACAAGAACAAACTGGGAGGAGGGAAGAGAGAATAGTGCAACAATAAATGAGTGGAAGCCCAAAATCTCTGTAAATGTTTATGAAAATTAATAAAATATAATTATAGAAAAAAAAAAGAGTGCCTTAGTCTCTAGACTGACTTTGTTACTCTTTAGCACTCTGGAGAGGTCCTTGACAGCTGATATTACCAATACAGCTCACTTTTTAATTTCCTGATTATTGTTGCCAAGGGTGGTGTTTGTGGATCCAAGGAATGTGAAATCCACCAGCCATCCCATGAGAGAAATGTGAAGCAGTTTCCACCTATAAAGATACTGTTGTAATTGTTGCCATTATGTGAAATACAGCTTTGAAAATGCTACTGATGTGTCACAATCAAATTAAAGGACATTCATTTTAGTTTCGCCATGGTTAGTAAGTGGCAGAGCTGAAATGTAAAGTCAAAATGGCCCATATAGGGGAGCTCTGGTGGCCTAGTGGCAAGGAGCTGCAACTACAATCCCAGAGGCGCACGGTTCGAATCCACCAGATGCTCTGCCGGGAAAGGAGGGACAATCTCCTCCTGTACCAGTCAGATCTGATTTGACGGTACACGCACACACACACACACACAAAAAAAAAATAAAAAAAAATGGCCCATATCAAACCCAGTACAGTTAGTATTATTTCCAAATAGTCTATGTGTCCTAATGTGATAGTTTTTATTAATAAGTATATAAAATCCAAACAAGTTGCTATTGCTATGTACCATGAAGTTGAAACTGGCCTGCAACAGACCTTCCAGTGGATTTTCAAAAGAAATATATTACACAAGCACCAATTGCTCATCAGGGCAGCTGGTGGGTTTGAACCACATGACTCCAGGTTGGCAGCACAGCTCCTTACCATTAGGCCACCAGAGCTCCCTTAAAATTCAATATAAATCTATACATATTGATTTCACATTTTGGGGAAAACCCTCTGTACCTATACTTTTATTGCTTCCTGTGCATCAGAAAATTAGGCTAAGAATAAAGAAGACCAAACAATAACTGATACCTTTGAATTGGGGGTTAGTGAAAAGTACTGAAAATCCTATATTCTGCCAAAAGAGTTAACAAATCGGTCTTGGAGGATGCACGACTCCTGGAGGCAGGAATGGTGAAGATCTGTCACATACTTTGGACATGCTGTCAAGATGATCAATGAAAGAAAAGAAGACCCTCAACAAGATAACAGACAAAGTGGCAGTAACAATAGACTTGAGTGGGTCAGAGATCAGGAGGATAGTGCAGGATAGGGCATTGTCAGATCAATTGTTCATTGGGTCACTCTGGGTTGTAATTAACTGGACAGCACCTAACAACAACAACCACATATTTTTTTTTTTGCTATTTGTTTCCTCCTGGAGATTCTTTCGTTCTTTTTACTTTGACTCACAATCATGCTTCTTTTATTCAGCAATTATTTATTTAGGGGTTACTGAGATTGAAATCAAGGGGAGCTCTGGTGGCCTAGTGGTAAGGAGCTGCAACTACAGTCCCAGAGGTGCACAGTTCAAATCCACCAGATGCTCTGCCGGGGAAGGAGGGACAATCTCCTCCTGTACCAGTCAGATCTGATTTGACGGTACACTCACACAAAAATAATAAAATAAAAAAAATTTTAAAAAATCATTAACAGCTTTAGTTTGCTTAGTTCCACAATCAACACTCTTGGCACCAGCAGCTAGAAAATTAAAACACGAATTGCATTCGGAAAATCTCCTGTCAGAGACTTCTCCAAAGTACTGAAGAACAAAGATGCCAGTCTGAAGACTAAAGTGTGCCTGATACAGGCCGTGGTCTTTGCAATTGTTTGCTATTCTTCAGAAAGGACAATGACTAGGGATGATGGAAGGAGAATTGATGCCTTTGAGCTGTGGTACTGGAGAAGAGAACAAACAGGTTCATCCTAGAGAGGGTGAAACCAGGCTGCTCCTTGGAGGCAAGGATTCTGAAGTTTTGTCTGACATACTTTGGACATGTTGCAAGGAGGGACCAGTCCTTGGAGAGGGACCTCATACTTGGAAGGGTAGAGGGACAGCGCAGGAGAGGAAGACCCTCGATGAGATGGATTGACTCAGTGACTAAGGTAATGAGTGTGTGTCAGAGACAGTAAGATTGCCATAGGACAGAGCAGGGTATAGGGCTGTTGCACATAGGGTCGCTATGAGTCGCAGGCGACTCGAGGGCACATAGCAGTACACAACAGCAGGGGTTCCTGAGGGAGCACTGCTTGTGTAGTCCATAGGAAGCTTCACCACTAACCTAAAGGTGGTGACTCTCTCTTGGTTCAAATCCACCAGCCACATCTGGGGAGAAAGATGAGCAATCTCCTCCTGCATAATTTATAGCTTCCAAAAACCCTGATGGAAGTTCAGCTATGAGTCGGTTCTGAATCGATGGCAATGAATTGAGATTGAGTTTGGGGTTTCTGAGTAAAGCAAACAGTTGTTTTGCTTCCCAGTCTTTGGTTTCTGCTAAAATGCCATTGACTGATAACCCCAAGATTAGAAGTTTGAGTCTACTCGGAGACAGCTTGGGATGAAGACTTCATCTGTTTGCAAAAAAGAAATCAGCCATTGAAAACTCTATGGAGCATAGTTCTAATTTGACATGGGGTGACCATGAGTTGGAATTGACTCAATAGCAACTGGACTGGGGTGGTGGCCCAGGCACCACACTAGGGAACAAGACAGTTGCACTTCTAGAACTTACATTTAGTGGAGGAATAGTTAATAAATGAAATCATTACAAATTATTGCAGGTTTGGTGTGGGTTTGGTTTTTTTCTATTTTCTCCTAGTTTTATTTACCAAATTCGAATACATTGTTTTTAAGAACATTAGAAATTTTTTTAAAAAAAACAAAAAACTTCCTAGTTCAAATTTCCTCCTGTGTCTTCAAATTCATTCCATGCTACTTTCCTCTTTGCTCATCAAGATTGATTATTTGCTTTCAGCTAACAGATATTGCCCTGGACGTGCTCACCAAGTTGTGCCAAGAAATCTGGAGAACAACCCCTTGGCCAACTGACTGGAAGAGATCTATATTTGTTCCCATCCCAAAGAAAGGTGACCCAACAGAGTGTGGAAGCTATAGAACAATCTCATTGATTTC
>NW_006399782.1:12721720-12723270 GCF_000299155.1 Elephantulus edwardii | reverse complement strand
TAGGGCTGTTGTACATAGGGTCGCTATGAGTTGCAAGTGACTCGATGACACATAACAACAAACAACAACAAGTAGTTCGGACACACCATGCTTCAACTTAACCGTATTGAGTTGAAATTCTTTCAATTTCCCTCACCCTACCCCTATCAAATTGCACAACTCCATGATTAATCTTCCCCTCCCCCTGCACATCCACATCCCTCTGCTACCGCCCCTCTCCCACCCCTCTTGGATCCTCATATTCATTCTACAATAAGGGTTTTATACAATATTTATCCTTGTGGGACTGAGTTAGCACAGCATAGCACTCTGTATTCCCTCCCAAGCTAGGTAATAACTTACAAAATCATTGCTCCTCCGTGCTGCGTAGTATTTTATTGTGTGAATATACCATAAGTTCTCAATCCATTTGTTTGTGGTTGGACATTTTGGCTGTTTCCATGTTCTTGCGATAATGGCAAGTTTTATGAAGGATATAAGGTAGAAAATAAGGTTTTATTTCTTTTAAGGGCATATCTTTCTCAGGCAGTGACATTTCAGCAGAAGCCACAGATTGAAAAGGAACCAACTGTCCAGAGAGAAAACAAAACTTGAGCTGAAATCCAGTTAGGTTGAAGCCTGGTGTGTCTGAGCTACTTGAAAGCAAAGAATCAATCTGGATGAGCAAAAAGGAAAGTAGCATGGAACGAATTTGAAGACAAAAGAGGAAATTTGAACTAGGAAGGTTTTAAAAAAAAATTACAATTTTTCTTCTTAAAAAATACGAATCAAAATTGTAAACGCAGATTGACAGAGCTTCTTCTGAACAATGAGAGAGTAATTTTAGAAAGTTCACAGGAACACATACTCAGCTAGAAACTGTAGTTGCTCAACAGGCTAAAAATTCCTGAATTTTTTCAATCAGTTCTTCCTTCTATTTGTCTTTCTCTCTTTTTTTTTTTCTTTCTCTTTTTAAACTTGCGGAGATTTGGCTTTATGTTCAAGAATTTTTTTTTCCAATCTTTGTCCAATTTCAACCTGGTGAGAACCACTTCTTTGAGTGAGTGCCCACATGCACAGTCTACCATTAGCCTTCTCATGCTGCACTCTTTCTGTGCAGATTACGTACTTCTTTCAGTACACCTGCACTACGTTTCCAATTTGCTGACCTTTGTAGTAGCCTCATACCACCTGGATCTCATTTTACTTGCAAATAGGCATGGCCAGTACATCATACTGCTGCCTTAGCTCCTTCAACAGCCTGGAGAGCATGACCATCCTATGCACACGTGAGGGGTCATCCAAGTGGGGGTTTTGGTTCTTGCCTCGGTCTGAAGTCACTGAAGGATAGAATTTCATGGTGACTACCAGGCGTGCAGCAGAGAGTTCTCTTAAACTTTCCTTGTAATTGTAATGGAAACTGAATGAGGAGTTTAAAGCCAGAAAATTGCAGTTCATTTTAATACTTAAAATCACTCTTGATGTTTGATGAAGTATAGATAATGTTTGGAGAAGGAAAAAGTATTATTTATTTGTATTTAATGAAAACCTATACCAATTGAAGTATTTCA
>NW_006399782.1:12717482-12720635 GCF_000299155.1 Elephantulus edwardii | reverse complement strand
TTGGAAACGACTCAAGGGCACATAACAACAACAACAACATATAAATGTAACTCTTTGTCTTGCACCATTTTAAGTATTCTATAAATATCAAGTCACTTAGTTGCATAACAATGCCACAATCATTCTAATTTTTTTACGCGGGGAGACTTAGATACAAAGAGGTTACGTATTTGTCCAAAGCCATCCACAGCAAAGAAGAGTTGGAGTCAAGATTTGAACTTAGGGCTTTTAAAAGGCCTCATAAGATGATAGTAGTGGGAATAGAAGGAAATGGACAACTTTAAGTTCTTTTGCTGATGGAAGAAGTAGGGTTAAAAACCAATTTGAGTAATTGGAAGAATGGTGATGTCTTTTTACTGAAGTGAGAAAACTTGTAGTAGAGAAAATGGGAAGCATACTAATTTCATATGTCTTAATTTTTTTTAGAGTGGGCGTTTTCTTCTTAGTAATTTTGTTTTAATTTAATTATCCAAAAACTACTGGAGTATCAGATCATCAGAGAACTACCAGATGTGTACGCTGAGTTTAAACAAGGTCGTGGTAGTAGGGATATTATAGCTAATGTTAGATGGATTTCATTGGCTATGCAAAGGTATCTTTTTAAATAATTTTATTTATTTATTTAATTTGTTTTATGTGTGTACCGTCAAATTGGATATGACTGGTACAGGAGGCGATTGTTCCTCCTTCAGCAGAGCATCTGGTGGATTTGAACCGTGCACCTCTGGGATTGCAGTGCATTTTCCTGCCACTAGACCACGCAAAGGTATTTGACTGTGGGATCACAATAAACTGTGGCTGACTCTGAGAATGAAAATCCTAGAACACTTGATTGTGCTAATGTGAAACCTATATTTGGACCAGGAGTTGTCAGAACAGAGCAAGAAAATACTGCATGGTTCAAAATCTGGAAGGATGTATGCCAGGGGTATGTCTTGTCTCCATACCTTTTCAATCTCTATGCAAAACAAATCATCCAGGAGGCTGGGTTCTATGAAGAGGAATGTGATATCAGGTTTGGAGGAAGACACATCAACAACCTTTGTTATGCAGATGACACAACCGTATTTGCTGAAACTGAGAAGGACCTGAAGTGCTTGCTGCTGAAGGTCAAGGACTACAGCCTTCAATATAGATTGAAGCTTTACATCAACAAAACAAAGATTCTCACTACTGGACCAATCGGCAGCATCGTGATAGATGGTGAAGAGATTGAGATTGCTAACAGTTTTCGTTTGCTTGGCCCTACAATCAACACTCTTGGTACCAGCAGCCAGGAAATCAAAAGATGAATTGTATTAAAAAAGTCTGCAGTCAGGAATATCTCCAAAGTACTGAAGAGCACTGATGTCAGTCTGGAGACTAAGGTGCACCTGATCCAGGCCACAATTACTTGCTATGTATCAGAGAGCTGGACAATAACTAGAGATGATTGAAGGAGAACTGGTGCCTTTGAATTATGGTGCTGGAGAAGAGTATTGAATATATTCAGGACTGCTAGGAGAACAAACAGGTTCATTTGAGAGAGGGTGAAACCAGGCTGTTCCTTGGAGGCAAGGATTCTGAAGTTTGCTCTGACATACTTTGGACATGTTGCAAGGAGGGACTAAGACCTTGGAGATGGACATAATGATTGGGAGGTTGGAGGGACAGCTCAAGAGAGGAAGACCCTCTTTGATACGGATTGATTCAGTGACTGGGGTAATGGGGGTAGGTGAGTCAGAGATGATGATGTTGGTTCAGGAGAGAGCAGGGTTCAGAGCTGTTATACATAGGGGTCGCTATGAACCTCAAGCGACTCAATGGCACATAACAACAACAACAACAATAATAACTTTTTCCATCAATTCTGAAAGGGTTTCATTGTTTCTTCTCTGTTAAGAGTCAATTTTTCCCAACCTTCATTGCAGTGTGTGTGTGTGTTTGTAAAGCTAATTTTGTATACATGAAATATCTCCCTACTTTTGACTGGATAAATCTATCAAAATAATTTGCAATTTAGAAGCCTCATAAATATTTTTTAAATAGTAAATATTTTTTTACAACTTCTCTTGAGTTTATTTGAATATGTGTCAGAGGAGAACTTTGTCCTGTAAGATTTAAGTATATATGTAGCATGTAGAATTTTACATTTACAAATTAATTACAATCACCATGCTGTACAACTGTATCATCTTCCAAATCCATAAGGATTTAGTGGATGTGTTTTTGGCAGTAGATTGACAAGCCATCCTTCCTAGATGCTTTTAGATACACTTGAATCTCCAACAATTTGGTTGGTATTCAAGCATGTTAACCATTTGCATCACCCAAGGATTCCCAAGACAGTTTAATTAAACCCATAGCCACTGCCATCAAAGCAGTGCTGACACATAATGACCTTACGGGGTTCCCAAGTCTGAAAGCAGAGTTTCTTCTGGTGGATTGGAACCATTAATCTATTAGCAGCTGAGCATTTAACCATTCTGCCATCCATGGTCTTTCAAGGGTCTACAGCTACACATTGACAAGGCATTAAGAGGGAAGTCTGTGCTAGAGAGAGAATCAAGATGAGAAGACAGTGAGAGTTGGAAGCTTGAAGAGAGAAGAAGAGACTGAGTCATGGAAGACTTTCATTCAATACCTAGAAGCTGAAGAACTTACCTTCGTTGGAAAAGTCTTGGGACACCACTAAGAATTTTGTACAGGGACGTTGTTATTGTTGTAGTTGTTGAAATAGTAAATATTTTTGCTTTACTGATTTTTCTTTCTTTATAGAAGTATTTACTTGCCAAATAACCAGAGGCATGTTTTCACTTATGGAAACCTGAACATTTGGCAAAAGAACAGTCTATCATTATTAGTGTTGCTGACAGGTAATATATTTTAAATTACTGGATAATGGGAGACTCAGAAATTTATCATTTTCATAAACTATAGGATTCTAGTACTTATTCAGAGCTAGGAACCACTGAAACAAACCACTTCATCTATTGTTGTTGTTAAGTTCCATCAATCTGAGTAGTACCCATAGCAGCCCTATAAACAACAGATCTGAACTCTATCTTATCCTGTGCTATCCCCATATTTCCTAACATATTAGAGCCCATTTTGGAAGTAACTGTATCAAGACATCTGGTTGAGGATCTTCATCTCCTTCATCGACCATCTACC
>NW_006399782.1:12711381-12715972 GCF_000299155.1 Elephantulus edwardii | reverse complement strand
ACAGAATACATCCCTGATGGACCCCCTTCTTGATTTTGAACCATCCAGTGTCTCCCTGCTCTGTTCTGATGACTGCCTCTTGGTCCAAGTATAGGTTTAACGTATTAGGGAAATTAAATGTATTTAAATCAGGTGTAGCTGATTCCTCTGTTTAATTTGTTGTTGTTATGTGCCTTGGAGTCAGAACCAACTCATGGCTGGCCCTTCAGTGAGTTTTCAGAAGATGCAAATTGCAAGGGAGGAGTTTGCCCATCTTTCTCCATTGGAGTAGCTGGTTTCAAACTGCTCGCCTTTCCCACTAGGCTACCAGAGCTCCATCTTCCTGTATATGTTGTTGTAGAGGCCAATGAGCGACCTTGTGGACAACAGGTCTGAACCCTGTCCTATTTTACCATCTTTATAATCTCTGACACACTTGAGCCCCTTGCTGCACTCACTGTGTTAATCCATCTCTTTGAGGGTCCTTTTCTCTTTCACTGACTCTCCATGTTCCCATGCATGCTATATCTCTCCAATGAATAACAATAACAATATCTAGCATGTCAGGAAGTGTGAGGACAGTACAGGGAAGGACAGGGTTTGTTTATAGAGTCGCTATGAGTCTTACTCAACTTGACAGTACCTAATAGCAACAACAACGATATGCTCAAAATATGTGAGATGAAGTTTTATAATCATTGCTAATCTGTGCATCTCATGCATTTTTTTTTACCTCTTTGATTCCTTGGACCAATGACCTCCCTTATCTACTGACCTTAGATTCATAGGTTTCTGTAACTACATATCAGAGATCTGAGACTTGCAAGCCCCAACAAGCATGTGAGTCATTTCCTTTAGATAAACCTTTTAATATACATGTTGTTGTTTTTATGTGCCATCGAGTCACCTGTCACTGATAGTGAACCTATGAACAGCAGCTCTGAAGCCTGCCTTGTCCTGAGTCAGTCTCACTGACTCCAACACACCTACCCTGTTGCCCCAGTTACTGTATCAGTCCATCTCATACAAGGTCTTCCTCTCCTGTCCTGTCCCTCCACCCTTCTGAGCATGATATCCTTCTCCAAGGATTGTTCCCTCTTGGTCACATGCTCAAAATATGTGAGATGGAGCTTCAAAATCCTAGCCTCCAAGGAGAAACTTTGTTTCACCCTCTCCAAGACAGACTTATTTGTTCTCTTGGTGGTCCATAGTATGTTCAAGACTCTTCTCCAGCACAACAACTCAAAGACATCAATTCTTCTGTCATCCTTAGTCATTATCCAGCTCTTTAATGCATAGTAAGTAATGGCTAAGACCATGACCTGGATCAGGTCTACTTTAGTCTCTCAACTGACATTGTTGCTTCTCAGTACTCTGGAAAGGTCCCCGACAACAGATTTACCTAATGCAATTTGTCTTTTGATTTACCAGCTTCTGATGCCAAGAGTGTTGATTGTGGAGCTGTAATTGTTAACAACCTAAATATCTTCTCTATCTATCATGGTGCTGCCAATTGGCCCAGTGGTGAAAATCTTTGTCTCCTTGATATTGAGCTTCTATCCATATTGTAGACTACAGTCCTTGACCTTCTGCAGCAAGCACTTCTGGTCTGCCTCAGATTCAGCAAGCGAAATTGTGTCATCTGCTTAATGCAGGTTGCTGATGAGTCTTCCTCTAATCCTGATGCCACATTCCTCCTCATAAAGCCCAGCCTTCTGCATGAACTGTTCTGCAGATAGATTGAAAAGGGTTGGAGACAGGACACATCATTGGTGTACTTCCTTCCTGATTTTGAACTATGTAGTGATTCCCTGCTCTATTCTGTGGACTGCTTCCTGGTTCAAGTATAGGTTTTGTGTAATCACAATCAAGTGTTCTGGGATTCCCATTCTCCTCAGAGTTGACCATGATTTGTTGTGATTCACAGTGTCAAATGCCTTTGCATAGTCAACGAAACACAGATAGACATCCCTCTGGTACTCTTTGCTTTCTGCCAAGATTCATCTAACATTGGCAATAATGTCTCTAGTTTCACGACCTTTTCTAAAGCCAGCTTGTATTTCTGGTAGTTCTCTGTCAATGTACTGTTTCAGTTGTTTCTGGATAATCTTCAGTAGGATTTTGCTTGTGTGTGATATGAGTGCTATTGTATGATAATTTTCACACTCTATCAGGTCTATTCCTGTTTTGGAAATGGGAATAAATATAGATCTCTTCCAGTCAGACAGGTAGTTGTTCTCCAGATTTCTTGGCACAACCTGGTGGGCACATCCAGGGCAGCATCTGTTCCTTGAAATATGTCAATTGGTATTCCATCAGTTCCTGGGGCTTTATTTTTTTTGCCAGTTCCTTCATAGAAGCCTGAAATTCTTCATCCATCACCATTGCATCTTGATCATATATTGTTTCTTAAAATTTTTCTGTGTCAGCCAATTCTTTTTGATACAGTGACTCTGTATACTCCTTCCATCTTCTTTTAATACTTCCTGGATCATTCAATATTCTACCCACAGCATCCTTAAGTACTGTGACTTGAATTTGTTCTTAATTTCATTCAGCTTAAGAAATATGGAGAAAGCATGGCCCTTGTGATTTTCAGGCTCCAGTTCTTTGCGTATTTCTTTATAACACTTTACTTTGTCTTCCCATGCTGCCCTTTGAAATCTTCTATTCAGCTCCTTAATTTCTTGATTTCTCCCCTTTGCTTTGGCTTCTCTCCACTCTAGTGCAATATTCACAGTATCTTCTGACATCTTTGTTGGTCTGTTCTTCTTTTTCTGTCTTTGCAATGACCTTTTTCATTCTTCATGAATGATACTCTTGATAACATCCCACAGCTCATCTGGTCTTCATTCATTAATGTTCAAGGCCTCAAACCTGTTCCTGAGTTAGTTTTTAAATTCAGGTGGGATGGATTCAAGGTCAAATTTTGATGCCTGTGGATTTGATTTGACCCTCTTTAGCTTTAATTTGAACTTGCATATGATGGTCTGTTCTGCAATCAATACCTCGCCTAGTGTTCACTGCTGTTATTGAACTTCTCCAATGATTCCTCTGACAGATATAATCAGTCGGATTCCTGTGCATACCATCAGGTAAAATCTGTGTGTATAGCCTGCATTTATGATTCTTATAAAAGGTATTTGCAATGATTAAATAATTGTGCCGAATTCTTTCTATCTATCTATCTATCTATCTATCATCTATCAATCTCTTTTATTCCTTCTGTTTCGTTGACTTTGTTTCTTTTGGTAATCTAGGCTGAGACACCTAATGTTGTAGGATAGAGTAGAACTGTGCTCACCGTCTTTTCAAGGTTATAACTTTATGGAAGCAGACTGCATCATCATTTTCTTGAAGGGAGGCTGATGGGTTCAAACTACTAGTAAAAAGGGTAGTGGCTCAGCACTTAAACCACCTTATCCCCAGGACTCATTCTGTTTTGCCACTTCCTTCTCCATTCTCACAGTCCCTTCTAGATATCCTACCTTTATCTCTCCTAATAGTCTTTTAAATTTATTTATTTATTTATTTTTATTTATTTTATTTTAATGAAAGTTTACAGAGACTTTTGGTTTCCGTTCATTCATTGTTTCTTTCCTCCCTACCTGCTCCTCCCCCTAATTTGCTTTTCTCTTTGAAAAGAAAAAAAATCTTTTATTGTTATACAATCTCCTGCCCAGTCCATGCCACTATGCAGCTTTCATTCTGGACTCTTGTCATAATAATAATACCTAATCATATATTCCTCTTTAACAGTTCTCTCCCTCATAAAATTTTTATTTAAAATGAAATTTTTATTGTATCCTAGTTTACTATCCTAGTTTTACTTGCAAGCATTGAGGACTCTCCTTCATGGGGTTGCTATGAGTCTCCTGCAACATGACAGCACTTAACAACAACAACTTACAAAGTTCATATACATTGTTTTTCATACCAAATCTTCCCCATTTCCTTTACCCAACCCTCCCTCTACCTATCAAATTGTACAACGCTATGATTAAAGTGTCCCCCCCTCCCCTGGCCATCCTACCCCTCTACTCTACCCCTTTGCTCTACCCTTCCCCTCCTTGAATCCTCATATATGTTCTGCAATAACGGTCTATACAGTTTTAGTCTGAGTTAGTTCACTCAGTATAATGCTCTCTAGCCTCTCTCAAGTTAGGTAGCAATTTGCAAAATCATTGTTCCTGCGTGCTGTGTAGTATTCCATCTTGTGAATATACCATAATTTTTTTTTTTGTTTTTGTACCATAATTTCTCAATCCATTACATTGCAGTTGGACAGCTGTGCTGTTTCCATATTCTTGCAATGGTGAATAACGCTTCTATTAACATTGGTGTACAAGTGTTCATCTGTGCCTCAGTTCTCATTTTCTTGGGGTATATTCTAAGCAGTGGAATGGCTGGGTCACATATATATTTGGAGTGGGTGAGAAGAGATTGACTCAATGTATGTTGTTGTTGTTATGCACTGTCGAGTTGCCTGCAATTCATAGTGACCCTATGTACAAACAGCCCTAAACCTAAGCTCTATCCTGTGCCAATCTCACTGTCTCCAACACACCTACCCCCATTACCCCAGTCACTGAATCAATACATCTCATCGAGG
>NW_006399782.1:12688669-12711171 GCF_000299155.1 Elephantulus edwardii | reverse complement strand
GTTTCACCCTCTCTAGGAATAACCTGTTTGTTCTCTTAGCAGTCCATGATATATTCAATATTCTTCTCCAACACCACACATCAAAGGCATCAATTTTCCTTCTATCATCCCTAGTCATTGTTCAGCTCTCTGAAGCATACAAGTGATTGCAAATACCATGGCCTGTATCAGGCACACCTTAGTATCCAGATTGACATTGTTGCTCTTTAGTACTTTGGAGAGGTCTCTAACAGCAGACTTTCCCATCACAATACATCTTTTAATTTCCTGGCTGCTGGTGCCAACAGGGTTGATTGTGGAGCCGAGCAAACTAAAGCTGTTAACAATCTCCATTTCTTCACCATCCATCCCGATGCTGCCAATTGGCTCAGTGGTGAGAATTTTCGATTTCTTGATACTGAGCTTCACTCCATATTGAAGGCTGCAGTCCTTGACTTTCTGCAGCAAGTGCCTCAGGTCCTCCTCCGTTTCAGCAAGCAGGGTTGTATCATCTGCATAAAGCAGATTGTTGATGAATCTTCTTCTAATCCTGATGCCACATTTCTCCTCATGGAGTCCAGCCTCCTGGATAATCTCTTCTGCATATAGAGTGAAACAGTATGGAGATAGGACACATCCCTGGCATACACCCTTCTCAATTTTGAACCATACAGTGTTTCTTTGCCCTGTTCTGATGACTGCCTCCTGGCCCAAGTATAGGTTTCACAAAAGCACAATCAAGTGTGTTCTGGGATTCCCATTCTTCTCAGAATATCATTAAGATCACATGCAAGCAAGTTTCGGCTGAAGATTATCCAAAAACGACTGGAACAGCACATCAACAGAGAACTGTCAGAAGTGCAGGCTGGGTTTTGAAGGGGTTGTGGTACTAGGAATATTGGATCTTGGCTGAAAGCAGGGAGTACCAGAGGAATGTCTATCTGTGTTTCATTGATTATGCAAAGGTATTTGTGTGGATTACAACACACTGTGACTCAATATATACCCTACATTAATCCTGCCTAATTAACATAACAATGACATCACCAAATGGCAGTATAATCATAGGCATAAGAACCCACTGCATATCCAGTGGAGAGCAATTCATGGCAACCTTCCCCTAGATTTCTGAGGCTGAAAATCTTAATGGGACCAGACTGCCTCACCTTTCTCCTTCATAGTGACTGTGTATTAAAACTGAGACAGCCTATTGTTGTTATGTGCCATCGAGTAGGTTATGACTCATCATGACCCTAAGCACAATAGCTCTGAACCCTGCTCTATCCTGAGCCAGTCTCACTGTCTTTGACACACACATCTATCCTCATTATCCCAGTAATTGTGTCAGTCCATCTCATGTGGGATCTTCCTCTCCTGTACTGTCCCTTGACCCTTCCACGCATGGTGTCCTTCTTCAATGAGTGGTCCCTTCTGGCTATATGCCCAAAGTATGTGTAACGGATTCTCAAAATCCTTGCATTCAGGGAGCAGCTTGTTTTCATGCTCTGTAGGACAGACCTGCAGTCCATGGTATGCTCAGAACTCTTCCCCAGCACCACAGCTCAAAGGCATCAGTTTTTCTGTCATCATTGGTCATTGTCCGGGTCTCTGATGCATAGCAAGTAATTGCAAAGACCATGGCCTGGATCAGGCCACCTTAATCTCTAGACTAAGCTTTGTTAGTAGTTGTTAGGTGCCATTGAGTTGAGTATAGCTCATAGCGACCCTATGAACAAAAAGTCTGAACCCTGTTCTATTCTGTGCTATCCTCACACTTTCTGACATACAAGAGCCTATTACAGGAGCCATCATGTCAACCCACCTGCTCAAGGGTCTTCCTCTCCTTTGCTGACTCTTCACCCTTCCTAGCATCATGACCCTCTCTAGGAATATCCTCTCCTACCAACATGCCTAAAGTATGTGAGGCAAAGCCTCATCATTCTTGCCTTCAAAGAGCACTCTGGCTGTACCCTCTCCAAGACATATCTGTTTGTTCTTTTGGCAGTCTATGGTATGTTCAGTGCTCTTCTCCAACACCACTGCTCAAACACATCAAGTCTTCTTCTGTCATCCTTATTCATTGTCCAGGTCTCAGATACATAGCCAGTGATCAAAAAAAGACTATGGTCTGAATCAGATGCAGCTTAGTCCCCAAACTGACATCATTACTCCTCAATAATTTGGAGAGGTTCCTAACTCAAGACTTTCTTAGTGCAATGTGTCTCATTTTCTGACTGCTAGTACTAAGGGTGTTAACTATGGAGCCAAGTAGGATGAAGCTGTTGACATCTCTTTTCCCTCCATTATGATGTTGGCTATTGGTCCAGTGATAAGGATCTTTGTTTTCTTGATATTGAGATGCAATTCATACGAAAGGCTGCATTCTTTGATCTTCTGAAACATGTGTTTAAGTCCTCCTTACTTTCAGCAAGCAAGGTTGTGTCATTTGCATAACACAGGTTATTGATGAATCCCCCTCCAGTACTGATGCCGTACTATTCTTCATAGAGTCCAGCTTTTCAAATAATTTGCTTGGCATATAAATTAAATAGGGATGGAGAGAGAAAACAACCCTGGCACAACTTGTTCATTTTGAACCCAGTGCTCTGTTTGCACAACACCCTCCCAGTCCAGGTATAAGTCCTCATGAGCACAATCAAATGCTTTTAGATTCCCATTCTTCTCAAAGTCAGCCGCACTTGTTATGATCCACATAGTCAAATGCCTTTGCATAGCTAATAAAGCACAAATAGACATTCTTCTAGTATTCTTTACTTTCAACCAGAATCCATCTGACATCACAATGATGTCACTGATGCCATGCACTTTTCTAAATCCTGCTTGAACTTCTAGCCGTTGTCTATGTACTCTTCCAGCTGTTTTTGAATGATCTTCAGCAGTATTTTGCTTGCATATAATATCAATGATATTGTTTGATAGTTTCCACATTCAGTTGAATCATCTTTCTTGAGAATAGCTGGACAGCTGACCTCCAAATTTCCTGGCATATACTGGTGAGTTCATCTAAGGCTGCATCTGTTAATCAAAACAAGACAATTGGTATCCAATCGGTTCCCGAGACTTTATTTTTTCCCAGTGCCTTCAAAGCAGCTTCCACTTCCTCCTTCATTACTACTGGCTCACACTTGTATGGTAGATACTTCGTGAAATATTTTAGTGTCAACCAGTTCTTTCTGACACAGTGACTTTGTGTATTAACTCCATCTTCCCTTGATGCTTTAGAGCCTATGAAAAAACCCCAGATAACCCCCAAATTCAAACTAATTGCCCTCAAGTGATAACTGATTCACTTCTGACAATCTAGTGGGTTTCTGAGGCTGTATAATCTACAGGAGATTGTCTGTCTTTCTCCTGTGGAACTTCTGAAAATAGGCATTGACCAAATCATGATTAAAGTATCCTAGCCCCACCAAATCATGATTAAAATATCCTAGCCCCCTTGACGTAATTATTTTTCAGCACATCCTAGCCTTGGTAAAAACTCACCCCACTAAAGAAATTGTACTTCTCTGTGCAAATAACTGGTACTTCCTTAAAGTTATGTTCCAGAGGCAACTGGCTGGATTAAATTTTAAGTTTGCACAGTACTTACCATCCACTATAACTGACAATGGTCTGGAAGTTTATTTTAAAACTAGAATTTCCAGCCAAGGAGGTCCTAATCTGCCGGTTTTGAACATACAGCATAGAAAGAAGTATGGCTGCTCCAGATTGCTCACTTCCTAGAAGAAGAATGAATTTGTCTGCTGTTTCCAGAATTTAATATGAATATGAGTAACCTACCTTTTGTAATGTGCTTAAAAGGTCTGCTAGTGTAAACTTCTGTAGTGCCTCAGTTTATTCTTACCAGTGACAGACAAAGCCCATTTGAGTCCATGGACACTCCTATGGGCCTCCACTTGGTAACAGAACCACTTACCTTTCAGTTAGCAGCCAAGCACTTAATCACTATGCCAGTATGGCTCATCTTTATAAAACGGAAACAAACAAACAAACAATTCACTGCCATCAAGTCTGAACTACCTCATAGTTGATCCTCCATAGGGTTTCCAATGCTTTAAATTGCACCTAAAGAGATTACTCATTTATATCCTCAGGAGCCAGAGAAATATGACCTTTAGGCTAGCAGCAGAACTTCTTATGGACTCTACCACCAGAGCTCCTTTATAAAATCACTGCTGTTGTTGCTGTGTGTCGTCAAGTTGATCACGACTCATAGTGACCCTGTGAACAACAGATGTGAACCTTGCCCTATCCTGCACCAGCCTCACACTCTCCAGCATGCTCAAGCCCATGGTTACAGTGTCACTGTGTCAATAATCCATTTCGTTTATTTCTCTAACCCTCTACTTTTCCCAACATGATGCCATTTTTCAAGCAATGGCCCCTTCTCTGACAACATGCCCCAAGCATATGAGATGAAGTTTCTCCATTCTTGCAGATAAGAAGCACTCTGGTTACACTTCCTCCGAGTCAGGCTTGTTTTTTTTTTTGGAAGTCCATAGAGTCCATTCACTATTCTTCAGTAACACCATAATTCAAAGGCATTGATTTTCTTGTCATCCTTATTCATTGCCCAACTTTCAGATGATAAAAAGCAATTGAAAATACCATGGCTTGGATCAGGCATATCTTAGTCTTTAAACTGATACTGTCCTTTACGGCACTTGAAATGGACACTCAGCCACAGATTTTTACCAGTGCAATGCAGCATTTCTTGATTGCTACTACCACAGGTGTTGATTGTGCATACAAGTAAAATGAAATCATTGATAATTTCAGTATTTTCTCCATCTGTCATAAATTTTCTGTTGGTCTACGGATTGAGGGGTTTTTCCCCCCTTGATATTGGGATGTAATCTATATTGAAGGCAATAGTATATGATCTTCTTCAATAAGTTCTTCAAGTGTATTTTCTGCACGCAAGATTGTATCTTCTGCATAATACAGGTTGTTGATGAGTCTTCCTCCAATCCTGATACCACAGTCTTCTTCATATAGTGTAGCTTCTCAAAGTATGTGCTCAGCACATAGATTGTATAGGTATGGAGAAATAAAAGAAGACACTCCAGCTACACTGAATGCTTTGGAAAAACATAAAGCCCCAAAGTAGATGGAATATCAATTGACATATTTCAACAATCAATGCAGTCCTGGATGAGATCACTAACCTATGCCAAGAAATGTGGAAGATACGATGCCAAGTAACTGAAAGAGATATATATTTGCTCTCCATATTAAAAAAAAAAGATGATCAGCCAGAATGTGAAAATGACTGAACAATGTAGTTAATAACACATTCAGGTAAAATCTTGCTGCAGATTTTTTTTTTAATTGGTGAAACAGTACATTAACTGGGAACTGCTAGAAATTCAAGCTGGATTCTGAAAAAGCCATAGTATGAGAAATATCATTGCTGATGCCAGCTGGATCTTGCCTGAAAGCAAAGGATTTTAGAATGATGTTTATGTGTATTTTACTGACTGTGCAAGGGCATTTGACTAAGTATTTCATAATATATCATAGCTAACATTGAGAAGAATAAGAATCCTAGAATACTTGTTCTTTTCTGAATGAACCAATGCATAGATCAAGAAGCAGTTGTATGAACAAAACAAGGGAACATTGCATGTTTTAAAGTCAGGAAAGGTGGGCAATTTCCTCCTGTGTGGTTAACTGCCTCTAAAAACCTACTTGAGGGTCAGCTATAGGTTGGTTCTGACTGGATGGTACACAACAACAACACATAAAACTCAAAGATTAAAAAAAATACAGAGGGCATCGTGTTTTCTTAATTCTTACCTTCTTCTAAACAGTCCCCATTTGGTCCCTCAAAGTGGATTCCAATTGAGAATGCCCTTCTTTTACCTCCAATTCAGTGTTTCCTTTGACCTCAGTAAGCACCTCATTTCTCACAGTTCTTTGTCACATAGAGTGACCCAGACTTTCCTTTCTGAAGCTTCTGGACCATTAGTAGTTGTATCAGAATTGGTTTGTGATAACTTTCTATCAGCTTGAGTTGCAAGTAGTGCTAAAAGACAACCCAAAAAAATTCCAGACACACTTCCTCTTCTTTACTTTCATTATGTGGTATTAATTAAATTTCCCTTTGATAATCAGGATCAATAACACTACCATCATTCCTTTGCCTGTTGATCCAGAGGCATAAGCAAAATGAAGTGGTCAGAAGAATAATTGATGCCTTTGAGCTATGGTGTTGGAGAAGAGCACTGAACATCCCATGGACTGTCAAAAGAACAAACAAATATGTTTTGGAGAAGGTGCAGCCAGAGTGCTCTTTGGAGGCAAGGATGATGAGGCTTCACCTCACATACTTTGAGCATGTTGCTAAGAGGGGCTATTCCTTAGAGAAGGACATGATGCTTAGAAAGGCAGATGGTCAGTAAAGGAAAGGAAGACTCTCAACCCAGTGGATTGACATGGTGACTGTTGTAGTGTGCTCTAAAATGTCAGGAAGTGTGAAGATGGCACAGGATAGAATGAGGTTCAGATCTATTTATCAGAAGGTTGCTTTCTATGGGTTGTACTTGACTTGATGCCACCTAACAACAAGTTCCCAACATTGATATTTCATACATGTTCCAACTTTTAAATGTTTGCAGCTGTTTCTTCTCATTTTGTTTCACTTCTAATCTGAGCTCTAACTCTAATACTATAACGATCCATATTCCTCTGTTATTCATAGGGTTTTCAGAGGCCTGTTATTTAAGAAGTGGATGACAAATCTTCTTTCCTAGACTGTCTTAATCTAAGAGCTCACCTAAATCCTATCCACTATAAGTGACCCTTGTGGCATTTGACATGACACACCAGTGGCATAGCTTTTAGCATTACAGTAACCTACGAGTTACCTCAATACAGCAAAATGACAAACAAGGGCTATACTAATTAGAATAATTAATTCATCCAGTAGAACAAACTGAGAGATTAGTGTTTTACCTCTAATAGAAAATCAGGTCTATGAATATCATGTTACCAGATTCAGTTGAAGAGGGCATTGACATAGCAGGATTTGCTCCTGGTTGAGTATTGAAATGTTCTGGCTAAGACTCGTGGCTTTTATGATAGGGTAATGAAGAAATTTGAAGGACACAGTGAAGTCTCAGCTGACCCATAATGCTGGTGCTTCACACAAGGCTGTAGGGCTACAGGCCCAGGGAACCAAAGCAGCTGTGTGATCGGAAAGGACCTGACTTGCAGGTCAAAGATATTCTAAAATAAGAGGCCCCACCACCAAAGGGGTTGTGTGATCTAAAAATTCCTACTTCCACGTCAAAGCTGCTCAAAAATAAGAAGCCCCAACCACCAAAGGGGCTGTGTGATTGAAAAAAATAACCAGTTTGACTTTCAAGTCAAAAGTACTCTAAGATAAGAGGCCCCAAACACCAAATGGGTCTGTATGATTGGAAAAAAACCCAAAACGAAACAAAACCCACAACTGTCTCTATTATGTAGAAAGAGTTCTAATTTCTTCCACCTGGTTTCTCCTATCATAATAGCTCTTACTCAACATGCAGGAAACGAAATGTGGGTTTTCTGTCAACTTCTGAGTGTTTGCACTCTATGCATTCTAGAAATAGGAAATCACTATAGAATGTATTTAGGACTCATTGAGCCCATTGTGAAATGGACTTGAGCTTGTACTCCATTAATACCTGTTTTCATCTGGGACTGAGAAAAATTAAGAGACAGGAACACCAAGGATGGAGAAATAACGGAGTATAAAGGCAACGAGCAAACAGCTTGAAAACTGAAGCCCCGAACCTAACTTCCCTGTAACTTTATTGAACATTGCCAGGGAGCAAGTCACAAAGATAATTCTATGCAAATGAAGCTAGGCTCTTTCTCTCGAAAACCTTATGCTTGACTCAGGAGTTAGTAGACTGTCAGTAAATACAGTCAAGAATTGTTAAGATGCCTTAAGGTCTACCTTGGCACTTGTCCCCTGTGACCTGTCTCAGGAGGAATTCCAGCTTGTATTTGTACATCCCTCAAATCCTGATATAGCATTAGATTAACATTTAATTTGATATTTGGCTTCCCACAAATATCTGTATAAGTAGATTTTGTTTTAAAAAAATTAATACCAGACTTCAATCACTTGCTTTGCGTCTGAGTGCTGAACAATGAATAAGGAGAAGAATCATGTCTTTTAGTTGAGGTGTTGGAGAAGAATATCGAATATCCATCCCATGGACTTCCAAAATAACAAACAGGTATGTCTTGGAGAAAGTTCAGCCAGTGAGCTACTTAAAGACAAAGAAGGATTACTAAGCTTTGTCTCACATACTTTGAGCATGTTGTTAGGAGCAGCTATCCCTTTTGAAAAGACATCAAGTTTGGAAAGGTGGAGGTTTGGTGAGAAAGAAAATCCTATATTACATGGATTGACACAGTAACTGCAACAAGGGGTTTAAGTATATCAGAGATGATGAGGATGGCACAAGATAGGACAAGGTTTAGATCTATTGTTCATAAAATTACTACGAGTTGTACTTGACTCAATTGTACCCAACAACAGTTACTTAAGGCAGAGGCAAAAGTTACCCCTAATGTCTAAACTGCTGTATCACTCCATCATTTCTAACATTAACTATTGCTCCTCCCCTCAATCCTCTTACTCCTGTCTGTGTCTTTGGGTTCAGTACTTCACTGGAAGGTCTCATAGAAGCTCAAAAACTGTCAGGGAAATGGGTTATGCAATTGTAGATTATGTAGGTCAATCAATGTTGTCAAAGATGCTAGTTGTCCACCAGATGCTTGCACACAGGCCAGGTACTAGCAGGTGTGAGGCAGCTGGAACAGACAGTCCTCTGCATAGTTACCCAGGGGTGTGGATCACACCCCCAGGAAAACTAAGACTGGCTCTTTGGAGCATACCTTTTAGAAAAGTGGACCCTCAGGATGTATCCCACTTTAATCCCACCTAGTCTCTACAATACATAACTCATTCTTAGATGGGGGTTTTTAAGTATAGTCAAAGCCTAGAGTCACAAAAGGAGAAGATATGCTTGGAAGGGACATAAAATTTGATTCTCAGTACCACAACCTGACTTCCTTTTGTGTCTATTCTGGACAGTGGACTGTGATTATGTCTTGAGTCTCCTGAAATGATTGCTATTCAGAATCAGTATCCATTAATCCTCAAAAAGTCTGATAATTTCCTTTCCCCCCAAGTAACCGTCCCTCTCGTAAAAGGCTATCCATCCCTTTGAGGAAGGGTGGAAGTAAGAGTAATGGTATGAAGTTTTGGCAAAAGCACCACACCTTCCTTTCAAGGAATTGTGGTCTATAAACTGGCTCAGTGTGGCAACAGGGTCAAGTGTGTTAGAGATGGTGAGATTGGCTCAGGGCAGGGAAATGTTCAGAGCTGTTATTTACAGGGTTGCTATGAGTCGTAGTTTGCTCAACAGTACATAACAACAAACTGGCTCAAGACTAGGAATTGATTGAATGACCATGACACTTTGTTCTGCTGATTTAACTTGAACTGTCATTCACCTAAACTTGAATTCCTTTGCTTATACAAACCCAGTAATTGTTTAGTAAATTTCCCATATATTTAATTTCTTAGGACATGATAACTAAGTAGTCACTACCATAAATCTATGCAACTATAAAAATTTTGATTATCACTTTGACCCTGATGTCCATTCCAGTAACCACAGAACAGCATGATAGGTGCAGCCTTTGGATTAGTAGTACAATTATCTAAAGACTATTCTACTAGAGCTCCAGCCATCGTATTTAGGTGTCTTAATGCTGTAAAGGCAGTTCATATTGTCAAGCCTGACATAAAGTAGCACTTTTAAACAGACTTCAAGGATTCTGGGGCTCTCCACACCAGTTCATTCCTTATAATTATTTTATGAAACACAGACCTCAAAAGCATTCCATGTATAATCTGTGGATCTAAATGGATAAACTCACTCTAACATGCCAATTTCCCTAAAACTTTGGTAACTTCTACACTAAGGCAAGTAAGCATGGTGCTTAAATTGACTGAATATAGGCTACTGCATAATCTATGCTTCAGTGACCCAACCACATACCCTGTTTGTTAGCTTCTGCCTTGATCTCTTAAACTAAAACTTTGAACAAAGAATCTGTTTTCCGTGGATGCAGATTAAAATCAGATGGACCCAATTTGATGTTCCTTGTGTCATTTATTTCATACTCTTCATTACCATTCCTACGCATTCTCCCAAGTTTCTGTCTGTACATATTAGAAAAGTCAAGCTGTCCTATTGGAGTTTAGCTTAGCCATTCTTGGATCACAATTTGAACTTCATCTTTTTGCATTTGTTGGGATTTAACTCTAGTTGTTGTTGTTGCTGTTGTTAGGTGTTTTTGAGTACAACTTATAGTGACCCTATGGAAAAAAGATCTGAACCCTGTTCTATCCTGTGGCATCCTCACACTTCCTGACACACAAGAATCCATTGCATCAGTCACCGTGTCAGTCCACCTGGTTGAGGGTCTTCCTCTCCTTCGCTGGCCCTCCACCATTCCCAAATCATGTCCCTCTCTAAGGAATAACACTTCCTAACAACATGTCCAAAGTATGTGAAGGCAAAGACTCATCATTCTTGCCTCAAAAAGAGCACTCTGGCTGCACCCTCTCCAAGACATATCTCTTTGTTTTCTTGGCTGTCTATGAGATGTTCAGTGCTCTTCTCCAACACCACTGCTTAAAGGCATCAATTCTTTTTTTGTCATCCTTATTCATTGTCCAGGTCTCAGATACATACCTAGTAATTGGAAAGACTATGGCCTGAATCAGATGTACAGAAGACTGAATCAATCTTCAAACTGACACCACTACTCCTTAATAATTTGGAAAGGTCCCTAACTACAGATTTTTCCAGCGCAATGAATCTCCTAATTTACTGACTGTTGCAGACCGAGGGTCCCAAAGAATGGAATAATTTTATAATTATTAATAATGAGACGAACAGCCAGGAATGAGATAGAGCAGAGAGCATAAAATAGGGGGTCAGCAGTTCTCGACTGAAGACCCCAAGCAAAGCTTCTCTGTATCTTTATTGAAAATTATCAGGAAGTAAATCACAAAGAGGATTCAATGCAAATGAAGCCAAGCTCTTTCTATTGAAACCCTTCTGCTTGACTCAGGAGGGAGGGGTTCACAAATGCAAGAATTTGGTTTACCCTTAAGGATTACCTTGATGCCTCAGGGTGAACTCTAGCTCAGGAAGTAACACTCCCTCTGTAGGGGGCCCCTTGCTGTCTCCTGTCTTGCAGGGAACTAACAGCTCATTTTCTGGGATCTGCCACAAGAGAAATCTAACTTATAAATCTGTAATTCCTTCAATTCCTGAACAAGGATTTTAATATATTTGGTATAAAGTTTGGCTTCCCATAACTGACTGCTCGTACCAAGGGTGTTAATTGTGGATCCAAGCAAGATGAAGCTGTTGACAGTTTCAATCTCCTCTCCATCCATCATGGCATTGCCTATTGGTTCAATGGTAAAGATCTTTGTTTTCTTGATATTGAGATGCAATCCATACTGCATTCTTGGATCTTATGCAACAAGTGCTTCAAGTCCTCCTCACTGTCAGCAAGTAACGTTGTGCCATCTGCATAACACAGGTTACTGATGAACCTCCCTCAAATCCTGATGCCATATTCCTCTTCATAGAGTCCAGCTTTTCAAGTAATTTGCTCAGTATGTAGATTGAACAGGTATGGAGATACACTACTACCCTGACACACCCCCTTCCCAATTCTAAACCATGCAGTGCTCCCCTGTTCTGCACAACAGCCTTCTCATCTAGGTATAGGTTCCTCATGAGCACAATTGATAGGGTGGTATTAATAAGTTCAGAATTCTTTATATAGGTATCAGTTATAAAACTATAGTTATTTTTCTTCAGCCTGCAAAACTAGTTGCTTAGCCTCCGAATTCTCTGTTTCCTGTCTTTAGTCATGTAGAGTAGTTTACCAGAAGAGGAAATGCATCTATCCTAGATGCTGGTGAAGCTGGCTCTCCAGTCATATGTAAACTGTGTCTTAATCTGCCTCTTTACCAGGAAGAGAACTGGGGCCTTCCTGAATTACTGATACATAGATGGGAACTGTCCTTTTCAGATGTAGAAATTACCTTTTTTACTAACAAAAGTGCATTGTTAAATGAGCTGGAGTTTCACCCTAGTATATAAGGCCATGACCACTCCCAGACGAGGAGGCAGTCTTTGAGGTCAGGACCCACTGTCCTCCACAGATATGTAATAAAGTGCATTTATGGATATTGCATTCCTTTTGTCTTATTGGCGACTGACTATGGAAAGAACCCCTTGTGTTCATTAACACAATCAAGTGCTCTGAGATTCCCTTTCTTAATGTCAGCCACAACTTGTCATGACCCACACAGTCAAATGCCTTTGCATAGTCAATAAAGCACAAATAGGCATTCTTCTGGTATTCCTTACTTTCAGCCAGGATCCATCTGACATCAGCAACGATATCCCTGGTGCCATCGCCTCTTCTAAATCTCGCTTGAACTTCTGGCAATTTCCTATCTATGTACTGTTTGAGCCCGTTTTGAATGATCTTCAGCAGTATTTTGCTTGCATGTGGTATCACCTTTCTTGGGAATGAGAACAAATATGAACCTCTTCCAATCCATTGGCCAGATAGCTGTCTTCCAAATTTCCTGGCATAGACTAGTGAGGGTATCTAAGGCTGCATCTGTTAATTGAAACAAGATAATTGGTATCCCATTGATTCCTGGGGCCTTCTTTTTTGCCAATGACTTCAATGCAGCTTCCACTTCCTTTTTCATTACCTCCTTCATTACCATATGGTACTTCCTGAAATTTTCCGGTGTCAATCAATTCTTTCTGGTATGTGACTCTGTGCATTCCCTCCATCTTCTTTTGATGCTTTCTGGGTCATTTTATATATTGTTGCAGACCGAGGGTAAAATATTTTTTAAATTATTAGTAATGAGACAGACAGCCAGGAATGAGATAGAACAGAGAGCATAACACAGGGGGCCAGCAGTTCTCAACTCAACAACTCAAGTCATGTTTCTCTCTGTATTTATTGATAATCAGGGGAAGCAAATCATAAAAGGAATTCCTTGTAAATGAAGCCGAATTTTTCTCTATTGTCAACCTAATGCTCTAGCTCCTGAAGTTATTTCACAGGAAGTAACACTCCCTCTATTGGGGGGCCGCAGCTATCTCCTGTCTGTAGGGAACAAACAGCTCATTTTCTATGATATGCCACAAGAGAAATCCTAACTTATAAATGTATAATTCCTTCAATTCCTGAACAAGGGTTTCCATATAATATTTGGTATAAAGTTTGGCTTCCCATTATATATTGCCCATAGCATCTTTCAATATTGTGACATGAGGCTTAAATTTGTTTTTCAGTTCTTTCAGCTTGGGAAATGCACAGTGAGTCCTTCCTTTTTAATTCTCCCATTCCAGCTCTCTGCACATTCCTTTATAATACTTTGTTTTGTCTTCCCGGTAACTCTAGTTATGGGTCTAGATTTTAAAAAAAGGGGGGGAGGATGGTGGGATGGTTCTTGGAAAGATTCAACAATATTTTATGAGGCCTCTATCCCAGCCAATACCTCAGACAATGCTCCAGGCTTGGTTGCAGGTGAAATCTCAAACTAAGACTCAGTACAGCTGGTTTAATGTCATCAGATGTGGAAAGGAGAACTAGTTCTATTGGCAGAACTAATTTAAGAGATTTAGAAGTTCAGCGTTCTCAACTTCCAGATTATTGGCTCATTTCTTCCTATTCCAAGTTTCAGTATCCATTCCTTCCCAAGCAGTACCCTACTTTAACTTCAGACATTATTTGAGGTTGGCATTTTACTTTGGCTACATTTACAACAAGGTTTTTTGTTTGGAAATGGACCCATCGATCTAAGGTCAACTGATATTCTACAAGGAAATAAAACCTATCAAATTGGGAAATGACAACATCTTCAATAAATGGTAATGGCAAAACTGGACTGCTACCTGTAGAAAGCTGAAACAGGATCCACATCTCACACTATACACAAACATAAACTCAAGGTGGATCAAAGACCTAGGAATAAAGCCCCAAACCATGAAGTTCATAAGAGACAAACTGGGATCAAGTTTAGAAGGCCTAGTCTATAATATACAGGAACTGCCATATACAGCCAGAAATGCACAATCTGAAGAGGATAAAACTGATGAATGGGACCTTCTAAAGATTAAATCACTGTGTTCGTCGAAAACTTTTCCCAACAGAGTAAAAAGAAAACCTACTGACTGGGAACAAAGGTTTGGCAATACCATGTCAGACAAGTCTCATAATGAAAGTTTACAGAATACTCCTGGGCCTCCAGAACAAAAAGACTGATAATCTAATTACAAAATGGACAAGAGACATGGAAAGACTTTTCACAGAGGAGGACATTTGGATGGCCAATAGACACATAAAGAAATGCTCGGTTCGAATCCACCAGATGCTCTGCCGGGGAAGGAGGGGAAATCTCCTGTACCAGTCAGATCTGATTTGACGGTACATGCACACAAAATTTAAAAAAAAAGTGCTCAAAATCACTGGCAGTAAGATATGCAAATCAAAACCATAATGAGATACCGTCTTACCCAATAGCAGTGGCAAGATTTAGCAGAGCAGCAAGTAACACATTTTGGAGAGGATGTGGTGAGATAAGAACTTTTCTACATTGTTGGTGGGATTGTAAAATGGTACTCTGGAAGGCAGTTTGGCGTTTCCTAAAAAAAGCTGGGCATAGAAATTCCATATGATCTAGCTATTCCATTGCTTGGGATATACCTGAGAAAAATGAGAACTGAGGGACAAACAGACTCTTGTACATACCAATGTTCATAGCAGCATTATTCACCATAGCAAGAGCATGGAAACAACTCAAGTGCCTAACCACAATGGAATGAATTAAGAAATGATGGTACATTTAGACAATGGAATATTATGCAGCACAAAAGAGCAATGATTTTGTAAATTACTACCTAGCATGGGTGGGACTGGAGAGCACTACGCTCAGTGAACTAACTCAGTCTCATAAAGACAAATACTGTATAAGACCATTACTGTAGAAGGAGTACTAGAATCAAAGGAGGGAGTGAGGGTACTTAAGCATATGGTTACACAATTTGATGGGTGGAGGGAAGGGTGGGTAAAGGAAAGGGGAAAGATCTGATGTGAAAAACAATGTATATGAACTTTGTAAGTAAACCAATATAGAATAAAATTAAATTAAAAAAATAGTTTTTGTTCAGTTGTCAGTTATGTCATCTGAGTAACTACTAAGGATTTTTTTTAAAGCACGATTGGAAGGAAAACTGGAGGTTCATTAATGTGAAACTTGTTCAACAGCACAGAGCTTATCTCTTTATTTCATCACTTTGTGTAGCATAGTAGGGTGAATTAACCAGCTTCCCTAAACTTGTTTTCCTAACAAAGTTGTGGAAATTTATCAAATACATGGTCACCCAGAGCCTTACTTCTCACTAATACTTGACCTACTAATGGTGATGCTTGGGATGTTAATGTCACCTTTTTCAGAACCCTCTTTACTAATGGAATTACCACCATCAGCACTTTTCAAGGCTAGTCAAACTTGAGAACCAATTTAGAAAACTCCTTGTGATTTTGTTTTTCTAGAACCACTGAGGAGGAATGTGGCATCATTATTGTTATCATCATAACAACCTACGTTATGCAGATGACACAACCTTGCTTGCTGAAACTGAGGAGGACCTGAAGGTCAAGCAAGGACTGTAGTCTTCAATATGGATTGAAGCTCAACATCAAGAAGACAAAGATTCTCACCATTGTGCCAATTGGCCACATCATATTAGATGGAGACGAGATTGAGGTTGTTAACAACTACAGTTTGCTCGGCTCCACAATCAACACTCTTTACACCAGCAGTCAGGAAATCAAAAGATGAATTGCAATGGGAAAATCTGCTATCATGGACCTCTCCAGAGTGCTGAGAAGCAATGATGTCAGCCTAGAGACGAAAGTGCACCTAGTCCAGGCCATGATCTTCACAATTATTGTTATACTTCAGAGATGACTAGGGATGACAGAAGAAGAATCGATGCCTTCATATTGTGGTGCCATGGACTGTCAAGAAAACAAATAGGTCTGTCTTGAAGAGGGTGAAATGAAGTTTGTCGTTGGAGGCTAGGATTTTGAATCTCCATCTCACATACTTTGGGCACATGGCCCAGAGACACTGGTCCTTGGAGAAGGACATCATGCTTGGAAGGGTGGAGGGACAGGCAGGAGAGGAAGACCCTAGATGAGCTGGATGGATACAGTAACTGAGGCAATGGGAATTGGTATGTCGGAATTAGTGAGACTGGCTAAGGACAGGGCAGGGTTCAGAGCTGCTATACATAGGATTGTTATGGGTCGCAGGCAACTTGATGGCACATAACAACAACAGAACCACTCTTGGTACTGAATATCTTAGGCAAATTTCTCTAGAGAACAAAATACAAATAAGTTTGTGTGAGATAAACACCTATCACCATCATCAGATGTTCATTGTTCACAAGTGGGAGCTGACTCATAGCTGTTCCTCTAATGGATTTTCAGAGACTGTAAAATGCACAAGAAGAGATGAAAAGATTGCTCATCTTTCTCCCAAGAGCTTTTCTGGTGGTTTCAAACTGCATGCCTTTGGGTTGACAGTGTAACTCCTTATCCTCTAGCCCACAACCGCTCCCTATAATACATATAGGGAGTGTTGTTGATTGCCGTCAAGTTGAGCATGACTCATAGCGACCCTATAAACAAAAGCCCTGAAGTCTTTCTATAACTACTGTCATTTATCAAAGTTCATAGAGTTTCCAGAGGCATATTAGTTTAGTAGTGGATGCCACTCCTGCTTCTAAACCTATCTTAAACACATGTAAAGAAAGATTTATCTGAAGGAAATAACTCACATTCCTTTTTTAAAAAAGTATTACAACATGTCTTTATGATTCATGTAATCTGTTTTTTTAATTTTTTAACAAAATTTTTAATTTTAATTATGGTTTTAATTGCATTCTACAGAAAAGTTAGATTTGTATTCATTCATCGTTGCACATTTTTATGCTCTCCCTCTTTTTGCCCTCTCCCAGTTCACTTTTTTTTTGTTTTTTTTTAGATATTCATTCATTGTTTCACAATTACCTGCCTGCCCCAGTCCTCTTCACAATGCACCTCTTATTCTGGGCTGTTGTCATACATATAATGCCTAATTATATATTCCTTTTATTTAAAAATTTATACTAGTTTATTTACAAAATTTGAATACATTATTTTAAAAATCAGATTCTTTCCGTTTCCCTCACCCCCGCCCCCAATCAAACTGTACAACCCCATAATTAATCCCTCCCTCTCCCCTGCACATCCTCATCCCTCTGCTTCCACATCCTAGGTTCATGGCAAGTTCCAAGTCTATGGCAAGTAATGCAGAGACTGATAAATGCAACGTCAGCATAAAAGAGAGGCGGTTGGCCCAACCAACCAAAGAGATCAGGGGCTAGATGTATGAATGATGGAGACAAGCAAAAAGCAAGCCATTTCAGTTAGACTTCCTCACACACTCGATGCAAGGCCACATTACCAGTAAAACTCCTTTTAAACCAGCAGGTGTCTTGGAGCAAAGCCCATCAGTGATGATTACATTACATAAAATCTTCGTCAAGGAATTACTAATTGGAATCAATGTGATAGTATTGGGTGATTTGGTAGATTGCAAAAGATCTCTTTAGAGTGTTAAAAGGCAAAGATGTGACTTTCAGAACTAAAGTTCACCTGATTCAAGCCATAGCATTTTTGATCATTTCATCTGCACTTGAAAGCTGGACAGTGAATAAGGAAGATTGAAGAAGAATTGATATCTTTCAATTATGATGCTGACAAAGTATATTAACTATATTATGGACTTCTAGAAAATGCACAAATCTGTTTCTGAAAAACTACAGCTAGAATGCTTTTTATATATGAGGATGGTGAGACTTTATTTTACATACTTGGGACATATTATTAGTTGAAGGACACCATGCTTGGCAAAGTAAAGGGTCAACAAATAAGACGAAAATCCTGGATTGATCCAGGAGCTACCACAATGGGCTCAAAAAAGGAGGCAATTTTGAAGATGGCATAAGACAGCATAATTTTATTTGTGTTGTTATACATGGGGACGCTAATGAACTGGAACCAACTTGATGGCACCTAACAAGAAGAGGAAGTCATTACAACTGTTATAAATTCTTATTCAGGAAGACCTGTGCTCTTTCAAACAATCTATGCTAATGAGTAGTTTGATGTGGAAAAAAATGCTCAAGTCTTGGCTCTCCATCTGAAGACATGGCTGTGCCACTAACCATAAAATTATGGAAATGTTTTTATGGTTACTAGAAATAAGGTCTTTTAAATATTCAAAAAGTCCTCATTACAAAGTGGATTAAGCATTGGGCTATTACTCAAAAAGTTAGTAGTTAGAATACATGATTTATAGCCTTAGAAACCCTAGGAGGCAGTTCCACTTTGTCGAAATGAATTTAACAGTAGGGTGTTGACATATTGTTATGTTCCATTGAGTTGACTACAACTCATAGTGACCCTGTAAACAATGGCTCTGAACCCTGCCCCTATCTTGAGCCAACCTTACTGTCTCTGACACACCTGATCCCATTGCCACAGTTACAGTGTCAATCCATCTCATCCAGGGTCTTTCTCTCCTGTGCTGGCCTTTCACCCTTCTAAGTATGATATCTTTCTCCAAGGACTGACCCCTCCGGATGACATGCCCTAAGTATGTGAGACGGTGCTTCAAAATCCTTACCTCCAGGATGGTTTCACCCTCTTCAGAAGAGACTTATTTGTTCTCTTGGCAGTCCATGCTATGCATAATATTCTTCTCCAGCATCACAACTCAAATGCATCAGTTCTTATCCTGTCATTCATTGTCCAGCTCTCTGATGCATACATAGCAAGCAATTAAGGAGATCATGACCTGGATCAGGTGCACCTTAATCTCTAAATTGATACAGTTGCTCTTTGACACTGCAGAGAAATCCTTGACCTTGGATGTTCTCAATGCAACTTTGTCTTTTGATCTGCCGACTTTTGGTGCCAAGTGGGTGGATTGTGGATCAAAGCAAGATGGCGGGAAAAAATTCAGAATCTCAATCCTTTCTCCATCTATCACGATACTGCCTATTGGCCTGGTGGAGAATTCTGGCCTTTGTTTTCTGTGTTGGACAGCAATTGCTATTATTAATCGTCTTTCTCCAGAGATGCTGGAGAAGATAAGGAGACGATCCCCTTAAACGTACACGTTTGACATGAGGCGACTTATTTTGCAGTTTGGCTCAAACCATAACAAGGACATGCCCTGCCTGCATGGAGCGCGGCTGACTCTCTCAACTAACCAGTTCTGCGGCCGAGCTCTTTCGCGCTCCCTTCGCGGGGAGACCCTGACGCAGCCGGAAGGCGGGGAGGAGGAAGGAGCGCGCCGCGTGGCCATCTTTGTGCGGGGCTCCCGGCTGCCCGCTTGCGCGGCTTTCTTGGCCATCTTTGTGCGGGGCCGCGCTTCCGCTGGTGCCGGCGCCGGCGCGAGAATCCGCCGCGGAGCCGCAAGGCATGGAGCTGTGGACGCGCTCACCGGTCGCCGTGTGGCTGCTTTTGTTCTTCTTGTCCCCAGCGCTGGGCCGCCAGAAGGAGTCAGGTGGGGATCTCTGGGCAGGGGCTTGTGGGTGTGATTGGCATCTGGAGACGCTCTCGCTTCCGATTGCAGCGGGCGCCCAGCGGGATGCTGTGGGCGCGGGCGTGCGGAGCTGGGCAGAGAGTGAGGGCGTCTGGGTGGCTAGCTTGTTTCTCCTGTTCTGGAGTCTGGAGACTAACCTGTTCTCCAGTTTTGGAGTAGAGGTTGGGGAGGAGAGGGAATTAATTCGGAAACCACAGTGGGTATGCTGTGCAGGGCAATTCTTGGACTCCCTAATACTCGGAATGGATTGTCTGTTCGTTAATTGATCCGCTCTGTAAGTCTTGTTTGATTAATAGGTGAAAAAATCAGTGTCACCGTCTTCTTGGTGGCCTAATGGCTAAGGGGTTGCTCTGCCAGCCCAGTTCGAATCCACCAGCAGACCTCATCGTGGAAAGATGGACCTCTCATGAGATTTACAGCCTTTGTAAACCCATTGGAGGGTCAGCTATGAGTCAGTTTCAGCTCATAACAACAGTCTCAGTGCCAGGCATTCATTCAGCTTGGGAATTTTCCGATGTCTTGGACTGTTGACAACTTAAGCTGAGGAGCCAATTGAACATAAATGCTGGAGAGTTAGGAAGTGGTATCTAATGTTTTACCTTTGGCGGTATCTGTAAGTCATCTGTCATCAAATAGGAATGTTTATGGGTATTTTTTAAAATTCTTATTTGCTTCATTTTTTGCAGTTTCAAAATGGAAAGTATTCATTGACCAGATTAACAGGTCTTTGGAAAAATATGAACCATGTTCAAGTCAAAACTGCAGCTGCTACCATGGGTAAGTTTTTCCCTTGATTGCCTTTGGGGAATTTAGTTCTTGTCAGGAGAAAGTATACTAAGGTCCAGGAGAAGCATTATAATGGCAAGAGACCAAGAATATTTTAAGAACAGAAAAATTTATATACATGACTGTTTTCCCCACTGGCCTGGAAGCTTCTTGAAGTCAGGGTCTATTACTTTTTTGTTTTATTACCAGTGCCGGCCCTTAGTAAATACTAAATTTTGCTGAATAAACATATTTATGAATACCGTCGATTTCCTGTTAGTTATTTTGAAGCTATGTAAATTAGATTATAGAATGGTTGAAAGCTGTCTTTACATGCTGTCAACAGGCTTGGGTTCTAGCCCCAAATCTCCCACTAATTATCCCACTGGCCACCAACCATGTGCTGAGCTTTAAAAGATATATGAGAATTATGTTCTGATTATTGCTGCTAGGCATATAGAGCACAGGGACATGGATGTGGGTCAAGCTGACCAGAGAAAGGGAGTCACATCATTTTAGACTATATGGCACAAACTGTCCCTTTGTGAGACTCAGGAAAGGGGGGGTCAGTGGAGACTGCAGTGACTTGGTGACCATGGGGGTGGCATGAGCAACATGGAGTAGTAGGAGTATGGATCAAGAAGGGATGATCCAGGTGGAATAGGTAAAGGAGCGATTGACTTTCTTTTTTTAACTTTTTGTGACTTCATTTTTGTGGATGTTTTAGATTACCTGTGATGCTTCTGGGGAAGAGTTGCTCAATCCTGCTTTCTAGTCTTTCCCTCCACTTACTGTGTTATCTAACACTAAACTGAAATACACAGACAAGAAATAACATGGAATGATCTCACATTTTCTTGGCTTGGTTTCAGTGATAATTTTCATTCTTTTTCAGTGTCATAGAACAGGATCTGACTCCTTTCCGAGGGGGCATCTCCAAGAAGATGATGACAGAGGTGGTCAGACGCAAGCTCGGGACCCACTATCAGATCATTAAGAACAGATTATACCGAGAAAATGACTGCATGTTTCCATCAAGGTAAGAGGAGTGAGGCTTAATGTCTTCTAACTTTAATATGTATTAGCTTGCTTGATACTGTTTTGAAGAGAAATCATTTATGAGAACTAAATTCTGAATAAGGGAGGGAACATAATACAGCATTGAATCCCTGCTCATATTTCAGAGAAGCTGCAAAATGATAAGCTCTTCTTGCCTGGCAATTTTTCTTGTGAACTTCTATCTTCTTTTCTCCTTTAATATTCTCTTTTCCTAGGGTAAAGACTTTGAGCATTGTTCACTGACCTGGTGAAGAGAACCTGTGCTCTGTGAGGGAGTGGTTGTAAGATACTTCCTTGGGCTTGTCTTTAGCAAAATCATACCATGCAGCTGAGGGAATGCCTGCTCTCTCTGAGAGAGGTTTGGGTACATTATCACTCTGGTTGCGTTGGCCTTGGCTCTGCCCCTTTTATTCCTTCCCCAGATGCAGTTGCTGAAGAGCGCAGGCTGATGAGACCTAGCAGGAGTGAGCTGAGCTGAAGGAGGAGGTGAAGCATAGGTATTTGTTGAATGCCTATTATGGTCGTAGTGTTGTTGTAGATAATATTCTAGGAGAGGTAGCGTAGAGGTTAGAGGAAGAACTGAGGCTATAGCTTGCACAGGCACTGCTAACCAGAACTAAAGGTGTGAGATGTGAGATGGAAGTCAGTGGGCAAAGGGCCAAGGAACAGGGGAGCAAGGAAGGCCACAAGCTGAGCCTAGAATTTCAATTTACTTAGTATTACATCCAATAAGTGATAAACCTTTTATTTATTATTTTTTTTAACAAAATCTTTAAAAAAATTGAGCCTAAAATGTGTGTAGCTGTCCAATTCATAGTGACCCTCTTGGACAGAGTAAAACTGCTTCATAGGGTTTTCAAGGCTGTAGATCTTTACAGAA
>NW_006399782.1:12687266-12688244 GCF_000299155.1 Elephantulus edwardii | reverse complement strand
AAAGATGCATTAATAAGAATGCATAACTAATAATAATGGGTGACTGGATTGCAAAAGTTGGGAACAGGGAAGAAGGGCCGTCGGGAAACTTGGACTTGGTGACAGAAATGAGGTTGGAAACAGAATGATAGAATTCAGTCAATTTATTCATTGCAAATACTTTTTATAAGAAACACCAGTAATATGCACATCCAAAAACTTCTCCAACAGGGTAAAAAAGGAAACCACAGACTGGGAAAAAGTATTTGGTAATGACATATCAGATAAGGGACTTATATCCAGAATTTATAAAATACTTGAGCACCACAAGATATAGGTAAATAATCCAGTAGAAAAATGGGCACAGGATATGAATAGACACTTCACCGAAAAAGACATTCAGGTGGCTAACAATCACATGAAGAAATGTTCAAAATCCCTAGCTCTAAGAGAGATGCAGATTAAAATAACTATGAGATACCATCTCACCCCAGTCAGAATAGCAAAATTTAACAGAACAGCAAGCAACAAATGTTGGCGAGGTTGTGGAGGAACTGGAACCCTTATTCACTGTTGGTGGGAGTGTAAAATGGTGGAAGGCGGTATGGCGCTTTATCAAATTGCAAATAGAGATACCATTTGACTCAGCAATTCCACTACTGAGAATATATCCCAAAGAGACCATAACTGACATTCAAGCAGATATATATATGTACACACCCATGTTTATCGTGGCTTTGTTCACAATAGCAAGGAGTTGGAAACAACCTAAGTGTCCATGAACAAACTAATGGATAGAGAAACTGTGGTATATTCACACAATGGAATACTACGCTGTATTGAAATACAAGGAACGCATGCAATATTACTCAAAATGGGTGACCCTGGAGGACATTATGCTGAGTGAAGTATCTCAGTCACGAAAGGACAAATACTGCATGGTGCCACTGTTGTAAAACAGGACTGACATCAAGGTTGGGGGGGGGACTGAGAAAGATG
>NW_006399782.1:12685180-12686387 GCF_000299155.1 Elephantulus edwardii | reverse complement strand
GTTCTCGAGCAGAGCATCTGGTGGATTCGAAACGCGCAGCTCTGAGATTGCAGTGCAGCTTCTTGCCACTAGGCCACCAGAGCTCCCTTGCACGTGAATTTAAAGACCATCTCTGGAACAGATTTAAGGTCTTGAACACTAAGAAGCAAAGATCAGATGAGCTGTGGGAGGATATCAAGAATATCAATCACAAAGAATGCAAAAGGTCATTACAACGACGGAGGATAAAGAAAAGACCAAAATGGATGTCAGGAAAAAAGATGATTATTAAACTAGAGCACCAAGAAGCCAAAGCAGAGGGAAAGAATAAAAAAGTTAAGGAGCTGAGCTGAACAGAAGATTTCAAAGGGCAGCTCGGGAAGACAAAGCAAAGTATTACGATGAAAAATGCAAAGAGCTGGAGCTGAAAAATCTCAAAGGACAAACTCAGCATGTCTTAGGTAGAAAGAACTGAAGAACAAATTCAAGCCTCAAAGATGCTGTGGTCAGAATATTGAAATAGCCAGGAAGTATCAAAAGAACATGGAAAGGGTTAATACACCAAAAAGAATTGGCTGATATGGAAGAATTTCATGAAACAACATATGATCAAGAGGCAGTGGTGATGAAGGAATAGGCTGCTCTGAAGGAATTGGCAAAAAACAGGTCCCAGGAATTGATAGAGTACAGTTGCAGACTGAGGGTCCCAAAGAATGAAATAATTTTATAATTATTAATAATGAGACAAACAGCCAGGAATGAGATAAAGCAGAGAGCATAAAATGGGGGTGGGGGACAGCAGTTTTTGAAGGAAGACCCCAAGTCATGTTTCTCTGTGTATTTATTGATAATCTGGGGAAGCAAATAATAAAAAAAATTCCTTGTAAATGAAGCCGAATTTTTCTCTATTGTCAACCTAATGCTCTAGCCCAGGAAGTATTTCACAGGTAGTAACACTCTGAAGGGGGGCCCTAGCTGTCTCCTGTCTGCAGGGAACAAACAGCTCATTTTCTGGAATCTGCCACCAGAGAAATCCTAACTTATAAATCTGTAATTCTTTCAATTCCTGAACCAAGGGTTTTCATATAATATTTGGTATAAAGTTTGGCTTTCCATATTTCCCCCCTTTTGTTTTTTTTATCATAATTATGTTATCATCTAGACTAGCATCTTCTCTTCTTTGATTCACTCTTGCTTGTTTTGGTTTTCTCCATCCTTCATATACAAA
>NW_006399782.1:12673873-12683605 GCF_000299155.1 Elephantulus edwardii | reverse complement strand
CAGGGACCTTTCCAGAGTACAGATGAACAACAGTGTCATTCTAGAGACTAAGGTGGGCCTGATGCATCAGAGAGCTGGACATTGACTAAAGATGATAGAGAAGAATTGATGCCTTTGAGTTGTGGTGCTGGAGAAGAGTACGGAACATATCATGGACCATCAAGAAAACAAATACTTCTGTCTTAGGGTGAAACTGAGCTGCTCCTTGGAGCCAAAGATTTTGAAGTTCCATCTCTCATACTTTGGAGACGTTTCCAGGAGGGACTAGTCCTCAGAGAAGGACATGCTTGGAAGGAGAGGGATGATGTAAGACAGGAAGATCCTGGATGAGATGAATTGACACAGTAACTGGAGTAAGGGAGTAGGTATATCAGAGACAGTGAAATTGGCTCCGGATAGGGCAGAAAAAAAGCTGTTGTTGCTATGAGTTGCAGGTGACTTGACAACACATAACAACAACAACAAATGTATATTATAAATCCTAACCTTAATCCTAAGCAGCTCTGGTGTCCTAGTGGTAAGAAGCTGTTCTGTAATCCCTAAGGCACATAATTTGGATACAGTAGGTGCTCCAAGGAAGAAGGATGAACAGTCTTCTCTGCAATTAACTGCCTCTGAAAACATGCTGAAGGATCACCTGCGAGTCCATTCCAGCTCAGTAGCACTTAAAAACCTTTATGCCAGTAATTTTAATATCATATAAGAATGGGTTGTGTTGGTGGTTTTTTAAAAATAATTGTTTTTTCTGGGTACCATTGAGTTGGAACTGACTCATATTTATCTGAAAATGCTGTAGTGGATTTTCAGAGGCAGTAAATCGCACAGGAAGAGACTGCCCATCTTTTCCTGCAGAGCAGCTAATGGAGCCAAATCACATGCCTTTGGGTTGGCAGCAACTCTTTACTACTAAGCCACCAGAGCTCTTTTTATATTGATAGGGCAGGATTAATGTAGAGTATGTGTTGATTCATTTTCATTTGAAATATAAAAGAGATGAAATAAGCAGAGATGAATGAAGGGAGATGTCAAACCACATAAAGGCGGCTCTGGAGAAGGGGCTCAAAGGGATAAGGGATGGTCCTCCAAAACCAACAGACAGAGAAGGCCTTTCTATAGATTAAGTACTGCCTCGTAAGCTTTGAGAAAATAAATTGTACCTGAAACAATTATCTAATGGCCTTCTATTTTGAGGGAGTCACAGTTCCATTTTTATTGTCACGTTTAAGGGGGAAATAAAAGAGTGGGAGAAATCATTAAAGCATTTTAAATAAACATTTGCTTCATTATTTGTGGGAATAACAGAGAACTTACTTAATAATCATGATCATAGGAAAATTTTTAATGCATCCTATCTCCATACCTTTTCAACCTATATGCAGAACAGATTATCCGGGAGGCTGGGCTCTATGAGGAGAAATGTGGGGTCAGGATTGGTGGACGATTTATCAACAATCTGCGTTATGCGGATGACACAACCCTGCTTGCTGAAACTGAGGAGGACCTGAAGCACCTGCTGCAGAGTGTCAAGGACTGCAGCCTGCAATATGGATTGAGGCTCAATGTCAAGAAGACAAAGATTCTCACCACTGGACCAATCGGCAGCATCAGGATGGATGGTGAAGAGATTGAGATTGTACACAGCTTTAGTTTGCTTGGCTCCATAGTCAACAGTCTTGGCACCAGCAGCCAAGAAATTAAAAGGCGCATTGCCATGGGAAAGTCTGCTGTTAGGGACCTCTCCAAAGTGCTGAAGAGCAGTGGTGTCTCTCTGGAGACTAAGGTGCATCTGATACATAGTCTTCGCAATCACCTGTTATGCATCAGAGAGTTGGACAATGACCAAGGAGGATAGAAGGAGAACTGATGCCTTGAGCTGTGGTGCTGGAGAAGAGTACTGAGAATACCATGGACTGCTAGGAAAACAAATAGATTTGTCCTGGAGAGGGTTAAACCGGGTGGCTCCTTGGAGGCAAGGATTCTGAGGCTCCGTCTAACTTACTTCGGACATGTAGTGAGGAGAGACCGGTCCTTGGAGAGGGACATCATGCTTGGGAGGGTGGAGGGACGGTGCAGGAGAGGAAGGCCCTCTATGAGGTGGATTGATTCAGTGACTGGGATAATTGGGATGGGAGTATCAGAGACAGTGCGATTGGCACAGGACAGAGCGGAGTTTAGGGCTGTTGTACATAGGGTCGCTATGAGTCGCAGGCGACTTGACGGCACATAACAACAACCCAGTTTTAGTTGCTATTTGAATAATTCCCAGGTGAAGTTTCTTAAATTCAATTTCTGGAAGTCATTTCTGCTTCTTCTAGATTTCAGAGCATTTTGATCAGACTTACAAATTATGTCATGACTGTTGAGTTGGAACTCATAGCCAACCTTCCAGCCAGATTTTGGGGTGTTTTTTTCCCCTAAATAAAGGACCTCTCCAAGTTCACGTCAGATGGGTAATGTCAGTGTCAGAACAATGTCTGAGGGTGGCACATGTCATACAAAAGTGTGAACACCCAGTCATCATGCTCATGAACCAGGAAAGGATCCTCCAGCGAGTTTTTGGAGGCTGGAAATCATAGGAGGAGATTGCCCATCTTTTTCTTGTGGAGCAGTGAGTGGATTAAAGTACTAGAGAGTTGCTGCATTCTTTGGATAGCAGTTTGACTCTATTGGAGTCAAAGACCTTGGAAATTTTCCTAAGGAAGTACCAGACTTTATTTTATTGACAGTAATATTGTCAGCTCTATTATTATTTGGAAGCTGTGGTGGCAAGGAGTTGTGCTGCCAACCCAAAGGCAGACAGTTCGAACCTACCAGCTGCCTCTGAAGAAAAAATACGGACAGTCTCGTGATTTACAGCTTTAAAAACGCACCAGAGAGTCAGCTGTGAGTCTGTTCCAACTGGTGACATATAAGAACAACAACATATTATCATTGTGCAGTCTACTGTTGTTGCTTTTTTACCATGTTTTGTATTTTTAAGGAACCAGGAAGTTACTTACTTAAGCTACATGTACACTTTTAAAAGAAAACAGGATAAAATAGAATATTCAGGACCAGGGTCTTTAAAGAAATGAACACTGTTCTATAATATGTCAAAGATTTCTTCTAGCTAAAGAAGTATCTATCTAGATCTGTGGTTATTATTATTAGTTGATGTTGAGTAGGTCCCAACTCATAGAGACCTTATTTATATACAGTATATAAAACACTGCCCCGTTTTGTGACATAATTGCAGCTATGCTTGGGCCAAATGTTGTTGCTGTTGTTTCTGTCCAGCTCACTCAGGCTTTTCCTTCTTTTTACTGATCCTTTGCCTTACCAAGCTTGATATCCTTCTTCAGAAATGAGACCATCTTGATAGCGTGCTCTATATATTTGAGACAAAGTCTCATTATCTTCACTTGATAAATGGATACCATTAGACTTGCCTGAACCCACTCAGGCTATTAATTTGGAGCAATATAGGATACCTATAATTGCCTTGATTGAAGATCTGCTCAAGGTTGGAAAAGAGTATGATATCCTGTTAATATCAATCACTGAACAACAGTCTAGCTAGTGGTAATTTTAAAACAGTGGTTGTCCACCAAAAGAGGTTGGTTTGTAAATCCAGCAGAAATCCAGAGACCTGCCCAAACAGTAAAATTCTTACGAGTAACACGGGCAGGAACCACTGTGACATTCCACAGGCAACCAAGAAAAAGCTGCTGTCACTCCCTACTCCCAAAACAAAACAAGGGGCCCAATATTTGATTGGTCTGTTTGGAGTTTGGAGCAGTCAATGCCCTACATGCTGGAATATTGTTAGTTCCCATCTATAAATTTAGTTGAAAGAAAACTGTTTGAAGGGAGGCATGAGAACAGTAGGCTATGACTGAATTATAGATAGCAGACCTACCTCTGCCTGTAGGTCTTACGACAGACATGATTCTCAAGGTATCTGCCACCGGTGCTTATGCATATTGGAGTTTATGGGGAAAACCTGAGAAGACTGTCCTTGCAGCAGCTGTTTGAATTCCGAATAAGGGAATTTCCTGATGCTGCTACATAATACACTCCATTTGAAAGATAATTATTTGCCTGCTATTGGTTGAGACTGTTTCAATGACAGAAGGACTTAAGATTATTGACATCTGAAATACCCGTTATGTTATGGGTGATGCCTCAGAAACACTCTAATAAAGAAGGTGGTGCCCCTAATAGTTCTGTGATAAAATGGAAGTGGTTCATTCAGGAACAAGCCACTGGGGGAATGCAGGGAGGTACCCACCACATCCACGAGCAAGTAGATTCTTTTCCCATTGGAACCCCTGGGGAGGCGACCAGAGCCCATTGCCACATGGGTACTGCCCTCTGAACTACTCACTACTGGTCAGCAAAGGCTACTTGGTTCACAGATGGCAGTTACAAGGTATTGGGGCAACATTTGATTTGGATTGTTGCCACATTAAGACCCATAGATGGGAAGACCCTGGTTGAAAAAGGCAAGAACAGATCAGTACATTGGGGTGAACTGCATTCTGTATTCCTAGCAGGGACTGTGGATTTGGGCAATGATGAGAGTTCCTTTGTAGTTTTAGAGATTCATGGGTGGTGGCTAATGGCTTAGGCACATGGTCAGGCAAATAGGCCATGGAAAATGGGACCATTAAAGGGATAATAATGTGTGCCATGGACCTGTGGAAAGCACTCTGAAACTTTAGGGGCACATTACAATTTGCATGGCTTTGCCAGGATGTGAAGGTGATTGGAATCAGCAGGTGGACATGGTGGTACACACTCCCTGAGTTCATAAGTAGAATGAGCATAGTGGTGCTACAGCAATGCAGAGATGGCCTGAAACGAGACACACTCATCTTTCTTCCTTTGAGACACAAAACACCAATACAGATTGCTTTGCTTGCCAGCAAGAGAGAAAGAGGTTGCAGATGACTCTGGGACAGATTCCCAGAGGGTTGTAAGCCCTTCACATGTTTGACAAATAGATTATAATGGACCAGTGGTACCAGGGAGCTACAAATTAGTCCTCACAGAATAGATGCTTAATTCTGGACTGGGCTTTGCATATCCTGTATTGATACAAATGCCAAAAATACTATTAAAGCACTGAAACAAAAGATACTATACCACTTTGAGCCACCAAGTTGTTTTTTCTCAGACCAAGGAACACACTTTACAGCCTATAGATTGCAACTGTGGGCCATGATACATCATATTAAGTGGATGTTCCATGTTGCGTACCACTCTCAGAGTGATGGTCTGACAGAGAATTGGAATGGATAGTTGAAACATTTGTTTTCTAAAATCAAGAGGATAAGGGCATGAAGGGCTGGCTTACATGCCTTCAAGAGAGTATGCTCACAGTCACTATGAGAGGAGCTAAAGGGGGTTGCTGGGGCCTTATTTTTTGTCAATGCCTTCAATGCACCTTCCACTTCCTCCTTCATTACCACTGGCTCCTGTTCATATAGTACTTCCTGAAATTTTTCAGTGTCATTCAGTTCTTTTTGGTACAGTGATTCTGTGTATCCCCTCTATCGTCTTTTGATGCTTTCAAGGTCATTCAGTATATTTTCAATCTTTCAATATTAAAATTATCTTTCAGTGTTAAAACTTGAAGTTTAAATTTTTTTTAACTCTGTCAGTTTGAGAAATGCACAGTGAGTTCTTATTTCATTCTCCAATTCCAGCTCTCTTCACATTCCATTATAATACTTTTTTTTGCCTCTTAAGCTGCCCTTTACAATCTTCTGTTCAGCTTTTTTACTTCAGCATGCTTTCCCTTTGTTTTGGCTTCTCGATGCTCTAGTGCAATTTTCAGAATCCCTTCTGACAACCGGTTTTTTCTATCTCTTCTGTTTTTGTACTGACCTTTTGCTTTCTTTCTGGATGATATCCTGATACTGTCCACAACTCATCTGGTCTTCAGTCATTGGTGTACAGTGCTTCAAACCTATTCCTAAAATGACCTTGGAATTCAGATAGACTAGAGTCAAGATCATATCTTGGTTCTTGTGAACTAATTTTCATTTTCTTTGACTTCAGTTTGAACTTGGCATATGAGTAATTGATTGTCTGACTCACAGGCTGCCCCTGGCCTAATTTTGACTGCCAATATTGAGCTACTCCAATGATTTCTTCCACAGATATAGTCAAACTGATACCTATGCAACCCATCAGGTCAGATCCATTTGTAAAGTCATCATTTGTATCTTTTAAGAAATGTATTTCCAATGAATAAATCATTGAAACAAAAAAAAAATTTGGTCATTCTATTTCCAGCCTCATTTCCAACTACTATTCCTTCTTCACTGTTTCCAACATGTGCATTACAGTTACCAGTTATTAACAAATCTTGATTGCATGTTGGTCAATTTTGGAGTGCAAGATTTGGTAAAAATTCTCAATTTCTTCCACTTTGACTGTAAGTGTAAGGGTATGTTTGAATAATAGTTGTGTTAACAGGTCTTCCTTGTATGCATATGGATAATACCCTATCACTCACAACATTGTATTTCAGGATAGAACTTGAAATTGACTTTTCTATTATGAATGCAACACCATTCTTCTGTTTTCATTCCCAGCATAGTATGCCATATGATATTTAATTCAGTGTGGCCAAAGCTGGTGCATCTCATCTCACTAATGCCTAATATGTTGATGTTCATGCATTCCATTTCATTTTTTACAATTTCCAGTTTTTCAACATTCAAGCTACATTTATTCCATGTTCCAATTATGAAACAATGTTTGTCGTTGTTTTTCCTTATTTCAAGTGACTTCCAATGTGGACTTAAACACTATACTACTAGAAGTATCTACATTCCTATAGAGTCTTCAAAGGCCTGTTATTTAAGAAGTAGATAGCCAATCCTGCTTCCTACTCTGTCTTAATATGGGAGTTTTGCTAAAACCTGTCCACCATGGGTAACAGTTATGGCATTTGACACACTAGTGGCACTGCTTTCATTACCACAGCAACCCACAAGTTTTCTCAGCACAGCAAACTGACAGACAAGTGCTGTACCAGTTAGAATAATGTTCTTCCCAGAGACAACACACTACCAGATTAGTTTGCAAAATGAGCAAACAAGTATATTTTGGAGAGGATGCAGCTGGAGTGCTCTTTGGAAGCAAGGATGATGAGACTTTGCCTCATATACTTTGGGCATGTTTCTAGGAGGGGATAGTCTTTGGAGAGGGATATGATGCTTGGAAGAATGAAGAGTCAATGAAGAAGAGGAAGACCTTTGACCAAGTGGATTGACATGGTGACTGCTGCAATGGGCTCACGTGTGTAGGAAGTGTTAAAATGGCACAGGATAGGAGAGTGTTCAAATCTTTTGTTAATAGGGTTATTATGAGTTATGCTTGACTCAATGGCCCCTTACAACAACAACAAGAGTTCGCCACTGGACAGATTCCGGTGTTTCTTAGTGATAATTTTGGAGAAGAAGGAATAGGGAAGATGCTTGTGCTACTACAATACAGTTCTTCCCTACATCTTCTGGAATAGTTTTCTTCTTCCTGGAAGCTACAGTCCCAGGTCCAAGGATGCAGCTACAGTACCAGAAGCTGGAGTGATTCCTCAGCAAACAACCATAGCAATACCCTTAAACTTGCATGCAAGAATTCCCAAGGATCTGATGGATTGGATTCTACAGTCAGCCCATCTTACAAAAGTAGGGTTAACAGTGAATACTGCTGTCTTGCCTAGTGGCCAAAACAGCCCATCAATATTGTATCTATGTAACCCTACCAGACATGAATGGGAGTGGGCTTAAGGGGAAGCACTTACCAGACTAGTTTTGCTACCAATGATTTGAACTGGCACATAGCAGAATCTGATGTCCTTACCAAGGTGGAAAATTTAGGTAAAAATAAATGACAAATGGGAGAAAGAAGCAAGAAAAATTGAGGGGAAAGGAATATCACATCATGAATGAGGGAAATTGAACATTATGTTAATATCTCAAGAGAGACCGAGGACAAAGGAATAACTTTCTCCAGTTAAATTTCAGAGACCAGAAAAGTGAATGGTTTCTAAATGGTTTAAGATGAAATGTGTTAAATTTTATGTGCTTATTTGGATGTACTTGATGGATACTGATCTATTGTTAAGATATCTTGTAAAAATTAATACTGGATGTTATAGTGATAGGATATGTTGTATTTAGAGGGAGAATTCAAAGACATCTTGAGCTACTGCTAAGTGGATATAGTAGAAGGAGAAAATTGGCCCTGGAGAAATACTTGTTGGAAGCAGTAGAATTAGAAGGCAGGAGGCTAAACCTCGGGGAAGATTCAGCCCACTCAGTACTCTGAGGAGATTTGCATTGGCGTGTGTTTATAGATTCACCTTGTATTTTTCAAAGAAGAGGTTACAGGGATGCAGGGAGAAATACTTGTTGGAAGCAGTAGAATTAGAAGGCAGGAGGCTAAACCTCGGGGAAGATTCAGCCCACTCAGTACTCTGAGGAGATTTGCATTGGCGTGTGTTTATAGATTCACCTTGTATTTTTCAAAGAAGAGGTTACAGGGATGCAGCAATAAAGAGACAGGTTTTGGGGCATGTTCTGACAGCACTGTTGACCTGGCATGCACAGATATATGGATAAGTGCAAAATGGTTGCACACTTGAGGAACAGGGAGTCATGAAGAACCCTGTCTTGTTGACTTGGACCTATTTGGAGGGTAAGACTGAGTGAAGAATCCAGTAAGTCTAGAACACAGGGGAAAAAGATAGACTCCTGAGTTTGCAGTTCATGCCCATTTGGACCTAGCCACTGAGGAGTTGACCAGGACCCAAACAGATGAAGATGTCATGCTAGGAGCTAGTGTCGATTGCTGCAATCTGATGGCTTGCTTTTGACTGAACTTTGGTTATGGGCAAAGATGCTAAATGTTCTAACTGGAACAGAAGATTGTTCAGAAAAATGAACATGCTTGTTTCTTCAAAGTACTGGTTTGATGTTGTTGTTATGTGCTTTCAAGTTGCTTGCGACTCATAGAGACCCTGTGTACAAGAGCCCTAAACTCTGCTATATCTTGTGTCAGCCTTATTGTCTCTGGCACACTCCCATTACCACAGTCACTGAATCGATCCGTCTCATCGAGGGTCTTCCTCTCCTGTGCTGTCTCTCCATCTTCCCAAGCATGACGTCCCTCTCCAAGCACCAGTCCCTCCTTGCAGCATGCCCAAAGTATGTCAGATAAAGCTTCAGAATCCTTGACTCCAAGGAGCAGCCTGATCTCACCCTCTCCAGGATGAACCTGTTTGTTCTCCTATCAGTCCACAATTCAACACTCTTCTCCAGTGTCACAGCTCAAAGTCATCAATTCTCCTTCTGTCATCCCTAGTCATTGTCTAGCTCTCTGATGCATAGCACACAATTGGGAAGACTATGGCTTGGATCAGGCACACTTTATTTAGTCTCCAGCCTGACATTGTTGCTCTTCAGTAAGTACTCTTGGAGAGGTCCCTGACAGACAGCTTTTCCCAGAGCAATTCGTCATTTCATTTCCTGGCTGCTGGTACTAAGGGTGTTGATTGTGGAGCCAAGTAAACTAAAGCTGTTAATAATCTTGATCTCTTCACCATCCATAGTGGTGCTGCTAATTGGCCCAGTGGAGAGAATCTTTGTTTTCTTGATGTTGAGCTTCAATCCATATTGAAGGCTGCATGTAGTCCTTGACCTTCTGCAGCAAGCGCTTCAGGTCCTCCTCAGTTTC
>NW_006399782.1:12670959-12673673 GCF_000299155.1 Elephantulus edwardii | reverse complement strand
CTTGACCTTCTGCAGCAAGCGCTTCAGGTCCTCCTCAGTTTCAGCAAGCAGGGTTGTGTCATCTGCATAACACAGGTTGTTGCTGAGTCTTCCTCCAGTCCTGATGCCACATTCCTCCTCGTACAGCCCAGCATCCGACTGATCTGTTCTGCATATAGATTGAAAGGTAAATCAGAAATTAACTAAAATGGGTGACATTAAGGCAGGAGACATGAAGTTGCTGGCTTGTGCATTTTCATGAATATAATTATTAATATGATTTTAAGAGGAAAGTTGATACTTCAGGTGTGAGGGTTATTGGCTGGAAAAGCCAGGGTGTCAAAGATTTGTGGTTCAAAATGTCTTTCCTAGGCTATGATTAATTTTTTATGTTGTGCTGCAGTTTTTATTGTATTAAGGAGAGAAGATGCAAGTCCCACTCTGCTAGGCTTGTATAATCTCATGGGACCTCAGTACTAGCCCTGTCTTTTTGGGATGCCAGCTTTCCAGCTACACCACAACTGATAGTCTGTGATGCTTACTAGTCTCTGCAAAACTGGCCTGCGTATCTACTGTGGAGTTTATTATTCAAAATGACTTCCCTCGACATTGAATTTGACTTTGCCATGTGGATGGGGGGTGGGGTGGGGTGAAATATGCAAATAGGGCACGTTAGCTTATCTACAGGATGATTGGCTAGTTTTAACAGTCCACAAGGGGTTTTGCCTAATGAAATTTCTTGTTTGATTTCTTGACTGTTGCTTCCATGAACACTGAGTGTGAATCCAAATAAAAGAAAATCCTTGACAAATTCAGTCTTTTCTCCATTTATCGTAATGTTGCTTATTGAGCCATTTGTGAGGATTTTTGTTTTCTCTATTTAAGTACTGTTATATGACCAGTATTGAAGACTGTAGTCTTTGATCTTCATCACTAAATGCTTCAAGTCTTTTTTACTTTCAGCAGGCAAGGTTATGCGAGCTGCCCATCACAGAAAAGCTCCACAGGTAATGTGGTTATGTATACTGTCAAGTTGGAACTGACTTTTAGCTAATTCCCTAGCAAGTTTTCAGAGATAGTAAATTGTATGGCAAGAGATTGCCCATATTTCTCCTATGAAGCTTCTAATGAATTCAAACTGCTTGCCTTTTGGCTGTCAGTATAACTCCTTAACACTAATCCACCAGCACTCCCTCTGTAGATTTGTTTGCATATACACAAGATTCTAGACTTATCAGCAAATTAGAATATGTTATACCTTCTGTTCTACAACGTCCATTCCTTTTCCGTATAACGGTTCATTAGTGGTTGCTTCATAAAGTTTCTAAGTTTCACAAAGAGCTGTCCTCACCCTTTCATGGTTGCATGATAATCCATTGTAATTTATTTCTTTATTCAGGCTTTTGTCAATGAACATTTAAATAATTTGTAATTATTCTTTTTTCCCCTCTACCGATTCCAACAATGCATATTTGTACATTCATCTTTGAGCATTTTTGTAAATACATACTTCGGCTAAATTTTTAGAAAGGAAATAAGTAGGCAAGTTAACATATTCTTAAAATCTGGATAAATGGAATAAATGTCTTCTAGGAAAGTTTGGTTCCTTTATTAGTCTTGTGCTGCATACTCGGAATAACTCTCACACCATTACTATAACACTTTCTATTATTAGTCTTTTTGCTTTCTGCTATTCTGGTTGGTGATGACTAGCATGTAGCTTTCATTGGCATTTCTTTATCTTTAATATATTAGGCATATCCCCCGATGCTTATGAACCATTTCCCCTAGTTATCTACCTATGAAATAATTTTTAATCACTCATTTCTGTGCTACTCTAGAATTTAGTCCTATATTGCTATGTGTCCAAGAACTGGACAATGACTAGATAGAGAATTGATGCCTTTGAGCTGTGGTGCTGGAGAAAAATGTTGAATATACCATGGACCACCAGGAGAACAAACAAGTTCATCCTAGGGAAGCCAGGCTGCTCTTTGGAGGCAAGGAATCTGAAGTTTTGTCTGACATACTTTGGGCATGTTGCAAGGAGGGACTGGTCCTTGGAGAAGAATATCATTCTTGGAAGTGTGGAGGGATGGGGAAAGAGGAGGAGACCATGAGTGAGATGGATTGATAACAGTGACTGGGGTAATGAGGGTAGGTGTTTCAGAGACAGTAAAGTTGGCACAGGATAGAGCAGGTTTCAGAGCTATTGTACATAGAGTCATTGTGAATTGCAAGCAACTTGACAGCTCAGAACAATAACATTACAGTGTTGCTCTCAGTACCTCAAGAATGGAGCAGAAACCTGCTAAGCTGTTAGTGCTTCTCCATTCAAGAATCCTCTGAGATTTCCTGGGGAGCTAGTTAGAAAGCTATCTTTTTCTGGCTTACAAAATTGAATTTAAAGCAGAGGGATGAGGATGTGCAGGGGGAGGGGAAATTAATCATGCATGGGGTTGTACAATTTGATGGGTAGAGAGTGAAGGAAATTAAAAGAATCTATTCTCGAAAAACAATATATATGAATTTTGTAAATAAACTAGTGAAAAATTAAAAAACCAAACAACTGAATTTGCAAGTGTCTTGTGCTCAAGTTGAAGATGATGAAGGCTTTCTAGCTTCTCTCAAATTATGGGACAGAGAACTGTCGGAAGTCCAGGCTGGGTTTAGAAGGGGTCGTGGTACTAGGGATATCGTTGCTGATGTTAGATGGATCTTGGCTGAAAGCAGGG
>NW_006399782.1:12669005-12670024 GCF_000299155.1 Elephantulus edwardii | reverse complement strand
GAGGGTGGAGGGACAGCGCAGGAGGGGAAGACCCTCTATGAGATGGATTGATTCGGTGACTGGGGTAATCGGGATGGGTGTGTCAGAGGTGGTGCAGTTGGCGCAGGATAGAGCAGGGTTTAGAGCTGTTGTGCATAGGGTCGCTATGAGTCGGAAACGACTAGATGGCACATAACAACAACAACAACAAATATACTAGGTATAAAAATGGTACCTTTGTGAGAATTAAAGTCTAAAAGACACAATAGACTTGAGGCATTCAGCAGATGATCAAAGACCGGATGGATTGGCGGTTGACCTCAAGAATATCATCCAGGTAGAAAGCAAAAGGTCATTACAAAGATGGGAGTGGTGAGAAGACCAGGTGAATGTCAGAAGAGACTGAAAATGGCACCAAAATCCTGAGAAGCAAAAACAAATGGAAGAAATGGCTAAGTTAAAGAGATGAACAGAAGATTTCAAAGAACAGCTCAAGGAGACAAAGCAAACTACTGAAATGGATGTGCAGAGCTCTAGAACAACAAAAGAAGATGGAAGGAATACACAGTTTCTGTACAAAAATTAATTGGTTGACACTGAACTATTTCAGGAAGTACCATATGAACAAGAGCCAGTGGTAATGAAGAAGTTGAAGCTGCACTGAAGACATTGGCCAAAAAAAATAAGGCCGCAGAAATTCATCAGATACTGATTGACCTATTTCAACTAACAGATGCATCCCTGGATGTACTCATCAGTCTATACTAGGAAATTTGGAGGACAACTGTCTGGCTGACTGACTGGAAGAGATCCATATTTGTTCCTGTTCCCAAGAAAGGTGATCCAACAGAATATGGAAATTATCAAACAATATTGTTATTATCACATGCAAGCAAATTATTGCTGAAGATCATCCAAAAATGGTAGAAAAACACATTGGAGAACTTCCAGAAGTTCAAGCTAGATTTAGAAGAGGCCATGGCACCAGGGATATAATTGCTGGTGTCTGACGGATCCTAGCTGAGAGCAGAGAATGTTGT
>NW_006399782.1:12648959-12668645 GCF_000299155.1 Elephantulus edwardii | reverse complement strand
TCTCCAGGACAAACCTGTTTGTTCTCCTAGCAGTCCATGGTATATTCAGCACTCTTCTCCAGCACCACAGCTCAAAGGCATCAATTCTCTTTCTGTCATCCCTATTCACTGTCCAGCTCTCTGATGCATAGCAAGAAATTGCAGACTATAGCCCGGATCAGGCACACCTTAGTTTCCAGCCAGACGTCATTGCTCTTCAGTACTCTTGAGAGGTCCCTGACAGTAGACTTTCCCAATGCAGTTCATCTCTTGATATTCTGGCTGCTGGTGCCAAGAGTGTTGACTGTGGAGCCAAGCAAACTAAAACTGTTGTATCTCAGTCTCTTCACCATCCATACTGATGCTGCCATTTGGCCCAGTGGTGAGAATCTTTGTTTTCTTGAGGTTGAACTCAGTCCATATTGAAGGCTGTGGTCCTTGACCTTCTGCAGCAAGTCCTTCAGGTCCTCCTCAGTTTCAGCAAGCAGGGTTGTGTTATCTGCATAACAGAAGTTGTTGATGAATCTTCCGTCAGTCCTGATGCCACGTTCCTCCTTGTACAGCCAAGTGTCCAGGTGATTTGTTCTTCATACAGATTAAAAAGGTATGGAGACAGAATACATCCCTGGCAGACCCACTTCCCTATTTTGAACCATTCAGTGTCTCCTTGCTCTGTTCTGACGACTTCCTCTTTGTTCAAGTATAGGTTTTGCATAAGCACAGTCAAATGTTCAGGGATTTCCCATTCTTCTCAGAGTCAGCCACAGCTTATTGTGATCCACACAGTCAAAAACCTTTGCATAGTTAATAAAGCACCGATAGACATTCCTTGGATGCTTTGAAGATTCCTCTGACATTAGCTATCATATCCCTGGTACCGCCACCTCTTCTAATCTCAGCCTGTACATCTGGCAGTTCTCTGTTGATGTGTTGCTCCAGTCGCTTTTGGATAATTTTCAGCAGAATCTTGCTTATATGTGATACTAATGATATTGTCGATACTTTCCGCACTCTGATCGGGCCACCTTTCTTTAGAATGGGAAAAAATATCGATCTCTTATAGTCAGTTTGCCACCTGGCTGTCCTCCAGATTTCTTGGCTCAACTTAGCACATCCAGGGCGTCATCTGTTTGTTGAAATATGTCAGTTGATATATTGGTGTGCAGTCAACTCCTGGAACTTTGTTTTTTGCCAATTCCTTCAGAACAACTTGAACTTTCTCCTTCATTACCACAGGTTCTTGCTCATATGTTATTTCATGAAATTCTTCTGTGTCAGCCAATTCCTTCTGGTGCTATGACTCTCTAGACTCCTTCCATCTTCTTTGCTTCTTGGATCATTTAGCACTCTACTCAAAGCATCCTTAAGTATTGCCACCTGTGGCTTGAATTTGTTTTTCAACTCCTTCAGCTTAAGAAACGCTGAGCAAGTTTGGCCTTTTTGATTTTCCGACTCCAGCTCTTTGCATATTTCATTACAGTATCTTACTTTGTTGTCTTGAGTGGTCCTTTGAAATTTTCTTTTCAGCTTTTTAATTTCTTGATTTCTTCCTTTAGCTTTGGTTTCTCTGTATTCTAATGCAATATTCAGAGTCTCATCTGACATCTATCTTGGTCTTTTCTTCCTCTTCAGCCTTTGTAATGATCTTTTGCATTCTTCATGGACGATATTCTTGATATCCTCCCAGAGCTCATTTGATCTACACCCATTGGTGCTCAAGGCCTCAAACCTGTTCCTGAGATGGTTTTGAAATTTGAGTGGGGCAGACTTAAGGTCAAATTTTGGTTCCGTGGATTTGAATACCAAAATAAATCTTTCTATGACTTACTGACTGTGCAGAGGCTTTGACTCTGTGGATCAGAACAAATTATGACTAATATTTTGAAGAATGGGTATTCCAGAAGGCTTAATTTTGCTTATGCAGAATCTATATGTAGACCAAGAAACAGTGGTTTGAACAGAGCAGGGGCGTACAAAATCAGTGGAAGTATTCATCTGCACTGTATCCTTCTAGCCTAATTATTCAGTCTGTATGTTGTTGTTGTGTACCATCAAGTCATTTGTGACGCATAGCGACCCTGTGTACAGCAGCCCTGAAACCTCCTCCATCCTGTGCCAGTTTTATTTTCTCTGACACTCCTAGCCTCATTACCGTAGTCACTGTATCAGTCCATCTCATCTCTTGTCTCCCTCTCTTTCTCCATTCCTCTGCCCTTCCAAACATGATGTTCCTTTCCAAGGAATGGTCCCTCCTTGCAGTATGCCCAACGTATGTCAGACAAAGCCTCAGATACCTTGTCTCCAAAGAGCAGGCTGGCCTCACCCTCTCTAGGATGAACCTGTTTGTTCTTTTGGTGGTTCATGGTATATTCAACACTCTTTTCCAGCACCTCAGCTCAAAGGCATCAATTCTCTTTGTATCCTCCCTAGTCATTTATCCAGTTATCTGATTCATAGCAAACAATTTTGAAGACTGTGGCCTGGATCAGGTGCACCTTATTCTCCAGACTGACATCGTTGCTCTTCAGTACTCTGGAGAGGTCCCTGACAGCCAACTTTCCCAATAGTTTCTGACAAATAATCTTAGGAACTCACCCATATGAAGAAGACTGTGGTATCAGAATCAGAAGAATGCTCAATAGCAACCTGTGATATACATATGACAACGGCATTACTTGTTGACAATGAAGAAGACTTGAAGCATTTATTGAAGAAGGTCTAAGATTTTAGCCTTTAGCATGGAAAACACTTCAATGCAAAGTAAACAAGTATCCTTTTAAGTGGATCAATAATCAGCATCATTATTAACAGAGAAAAGGTTAAAGTTGCCATGGATTCCATTTTTCTTGAATCTAATCAACACCCATAGAAGCAGCAATCAAGACAAATGTGCTGTGAAAGAACTCTCTAAAGTACTAAAGAGAAAGAATGTCACTTGGAGACTAAGATATGCTTGACTCAAGTCAGGGTATTTTAAATCATTTCATATGTGTATGAAAGCTGGAATAATGGTGCAGTAATTGAAACCCTTGAACTGAGATGTTGGCAGAGAATTTTGAATGCATTGCCTAAAGAACAAACAATCCTGTTTTGAAAGACATGCAGCAAGAATGCTTCTTAGGAGTGAAGATGGCAAGATTTTATCTCACATACTTTGGGCGAGTTATCAGAAGGGGCCAGTCCTAGAGAAAGATACCTCCACAAGGAGAATTGACACAACAACTACAGCCATGGATCCAGACACAGCAGCAGTTGTGAGGTAGATGTCAGACTGGGTAATATTTTGTACTTTTGTACACTGGGTTGCTATGAGTCAGAACCAACTCGATGATATATAACATCTACATAAGTGAAATTAAAATAGGGAACAGATAGGAGAGAAGGGATGGTAAGAGTAGCAATGATAGTCCATCTAAATTTATGATAAGTTCTTCGGACAATCTTACTAAGCACAGGCATGCCTTGGAGATATTGTATATTTGACTTCACATCACAGCAGTGAAGCTAATATCAAAATAAAGAGTCACACTAATTTCTTGATTTGTCAGTGCACGTAAAAGTTATATTAAGACTATGTGTCACTTAGTAAATGTGCAATTGCATTATGAAAAAAGGTTGTGAGAAATATTGTGATAATTGCCATAATGTAACACAGAGACACAAAATAAGCACCTGTATTTGGAAAAATGTTTGTAGACTTATTTGAAATAGAGTTATATTGTTGTTGCTTTGTGTCGTCGAGTTGCCTGTGACTCATAATGACTCTATGCATAATAGCTTGGATCTCTGCCCCAGCCTGAGCCAGTCAAACTGTCTCTGACACACCTACCTCCATTATTTCAGTTACTCTGTCGATGCATCTCACCCTGGATCTTCCTCTCTTGGGTTGTCTCTCTGCCATTTAAAGTGTGATGTCCTTCTCCAAGGAGTGATACCTCCAGGCAACATGCCCAAAGTATATAAGATGGAGTTTCAAAATCCTTGCCTCCAAGGAGCAGCTTGGCTTCACCCTCTCCGGGACAGAAATGTTTGTTCTTTTGGCAGTTCATGCATGGTATGTTCAGTATTCTTTTCCACTGCCGTAACTCAAAGGCATCAATTCTTCTGTCATCTGTTTTCATTAACCTTCTAATATATAGCAAGTAATTGCAAAGACCATGGCCTGGATCATGTGCACCTTAGTCTCCAAACTGACATCATTACTCTTTAGCACTCTAGAGAAGTTCCTGACGGCAGATTTTCCCAATGCAGTTCCTTCCCCCCCCCCTTTCTTTTATTTCCTGACTACTGGTGCCATGGATGTTGATTGTGGGACAGAGTAAGCTAAAATTTTTAACAGTCTCAATCTTTTCCCCATTTATCATGGTGCTACCAAATGGCTCAGTGGTGAGAATTATGTTTTCTTCATGTTGAGCTTCAGTCCATATTGGAGATTGTAGTGAAAGTTGGGTAGTATAGGATTTATTGTTCAAAATAACTTTCCTACACCATTGCCTTTGATATTTACCACATGCCTTGGTGGTGGTGGTGGTGGTGGTTGTTAAGTACTGTTGAATCGAGTATGACTCATTATGATCCTGTGGAAAACAGAGCTGAACCCTGTCCCCTGTACTATCCTGTACCATCTACATCATATCTAATGATCTGAATACTGGCTTGTCTTACCTAAAGTGTTGGTAGGATCCTCTCTTATTCTAGAGAAGATGCAGTTTTTGTTGTTGTTAGGTGCTGTCAAGTTGAGTATGACTCATAATGACCCTGTGAACAACAGTTCTGAATCCTATTCTGTCCTGTGCCAACCTCCCCGTCTCTAAGACACTTGAGCCCATTGCTGTAGTCACTGTCCATCTCAATGGGAGTCATCATCTTTTTTGTTTGTTTGTTTTTTGGGTTTTTTTTGTTTTCTGGTTTTTTTTTCTATATTTTTATTAATTTTCATAAACATTTACAGAGATTTTGGGTTTCCATTCATTCATTGTTGCACTATTCTCTCTACCCTCCTCCCAGTTTGTTCTTGTCCAAATGCCACAGTGCTTGTCAAAGCCAGTTCTGATTAATCTTCTTTGTCAGTGTGTCCTTTGCCATTCCCTATCACTCCTCCCTGAGAGAGACTTCACCCTGAGTCATAAGGAAAAGGGGATGGCGTATTCTCTTAGCTACTTCCTGCTGAAAAGGGACGCTGTGGGTTTCAGGGTGAAGATCTTCTCTTACTACTCTAAAGGGCCCCTTTGGCAGTAGGAAACACATAGACTATTATGGAGATTGATTTTGGGATTTAGATGCACTCTTATTGATTGTGCTTGGCCGTACATGTTCATATCCTTGAAGATGTATCATGGGGGTGTTGCAACCTAGAAGACACAAATTTGACTAACAAGTTATAAGTACATGAGTCCAGAAATTATGGAAAAGTAAAAGAAAAGATTCTTTCATTGTTTTACAAACCCTCCCCCAGGTCCCCTCCACCATGTAGCCCTCGCTCTAGACTTCTGTGATGACAGAAATACCTAGTTATATATCTCTTTTAAACAGTTTTCTCCCTCCTCTGTTTCAGTGCAGTATACATTATTGAACCCATCTTACTCAGTCTCTCCCCAACCCCAAGGACAGTCCCATTCTACAACAGTGGCATCATGTAATATTTGTCCTTTTGTGGCTGGGATATTTCACTCAGCATAATGTTCTCCAGAGTCAACCATTTTGAATAATATTGCATGAGTTCCTTGTTTTTTAATGCAGCATAGTATTCCATTGTGCGAATATACCACAGCTTCTCTAGCCATTCGTTTGTTGATGGGCACTTAGGTTGTTTCCAACTCCTTGCTATTGTGAACAAAGCTGCAATAAACATGGGTGTGCATATATCTGCTTGGATGTCAGCTATGGTCTCTTCAGGGTATATTCCCAGTAGTGGAATTGCTGGGTCAAATGGTATCTCTATTTGCAACTTTTTGAGAAAGCACCATACTGCTTTCCACAGGGGTTGCACCATTTTACACTCCCACCAACAGTGAATCAGGGTTCCAGTTTCTCCACAACCTCGCCAGCATTTGTTGCTTGCTGTTCTGTTAAATTTTGCTATTTTGACTGGGGTGAAATGATATCTCATAGTTGTTTTAATTTGCATCTCTCTTAGGGCTAGGGATTTTGAGCATTTCTTCATGTGTTTGTTAGCCATCTGAATGTCGTCTTCGGTGAAATGCCTGTTCATATCCTGTGCCCATTTTTCTATTGGATTATTTACCTTTATCTTGTTGTGAGTCATCATCTTTTTTGATGACTTTCCACCATTCCAAACATGATACCCTTTTCCAAGGAATCCCTCTCCTAGCAACCTGTTCAAAATAGGAGAGATGAAGCATTACTGTCCTGGCCTCCAAGGAACATTCGTGTTGCACCTTTCCCAAATCATACATGTTCATTCTTTTGACAGTCCATTGGATATTCAGTACTCTTCTCTAACACCACCATGCAAAGGCATCAACACTTCCTCTGTCATCCTTATTCATTGTCCAGCTCTTAGATACATAGCAATTAATTGAAAAGAACATGGCCTGGATCAGGCACATCTTAGTCTTCAAAGTGACGTCATTATCCTTGAGTATTTTGGAGAGGCCCCTGACAGTAACTTGCCCCAAGCAATACATCTTTGTATCTCCTGGTACCAAGGATATTGTGGATTCAAACAAGAAGAAATATTTCACTGTTTTTGCCCTTTCTTTGTCAATCATGATATTGCTCACTGGCCCAGTGGTAAAGACCTTTGTTTCCTTGATGTTGAGATGCGATCCAAATTGAGGGCTATATTCTTTGGTCTTCTGCAACCAGCACCTCTGGTCTCCCTTGCTTTCAGGATTCAAAGCTGTGTCATCGCATAGTGCAGGTTTTTGATGAGTCTTCTAATCCTGACACCATATTCTTCTTCAGAGAGTCTGGCTTCATGAATTATTTGCTCAGCGTACAGATTCAATAGGTATGGATAAAGGATACACTCCTGACACACATCCTTCACAATTTTCAGCCATTCAGTGTTCTCTTGTTCTGTTCAGACAACAGATTCTTGAGCTAGGTAGATATTTCATTTGATTGAGCACAAGTAAGTGTTCTGTGATTCCCGTTCTTCTCAATGTTAACCATAGTCTGTTGTGGTCCACACAGTCAAATGCCTTTAGTCAGTAAAACACAGACATTCAGCCAGGATCCATCTGACCTCAGCAATAATAGCTCTGGTCTACCGTCATGAATTTGTGTTATTTTTGTTTGGCAGATGTAGTGGTGTTGAACACTTTATTTTGGACGTTATTGGGCGTCTCCCTGATATGGAGATGGTAATCAATGTACGAGATTATCCTCAGGTTCCTAAGTGGATGGAGCCCGCCATTCCAGTCTTCTCCTTCAGCAAGGTAAGTTCAGGAAGGACCTACATGGGGGAGGGAGAATCTTCTAGGTTATGAGCAGGAGCTCATTTTCCTATAGTACAGTTTTACGTCTACTGGTGAAGTCCAGGAATAGATCCTGTTCCCTGGTAGCATCAAAGTGGTTGAGCAGTAAGACCGAGGAGTCAGAGTTGAGGACCAAAAAGAAATGTAATATTGCTGAAGTATCTTTAGTGCTGAGAATGGTGTTACAGCATGAAAAGAAGGAGAAACTTACAAGGCATTGAAGGGAGGACTCAGCTGCTACAGAGTATGCGATCATGAGTCCGAAAGAGCTCATGGTCTAAAGAATATTTGTTGTGCTACTACATATTGTCAGCCTTAGTATCAGGTATCATCTGTCCTGTCTCAAACTGTATCCTGTGGGCCCAGCATGACCAGTACTTAACCCAAAAGTATTAAATAGCACCATATAGTTTGTTCTTTTTTTTTTAAATATTTTTTTTTTTAAATTTTTTATTTTTGTGTGAGTGTACCGTCAAATCAGGTCTGACTGGTACAGGAGGAGATTATTCCTCCTTTTCCCGGCAGAGCATCTGGTGGATTCGAACCGTGTGCCTCTGGGATTGTAGTTATAGTTTGTTCTTAAGCAGTGCACTGGATAATGTCTCAGATCACAGCGAGAAATATGAGAAGTTCATACAGAGAAGTGAGAAAACGAGGCAAGACCTGAGGGCTTGAGGAAGTGAATAACTCCTCATAGGTCAGCTTCATGTAAATGATGCAGAAATGACACTGGGTTTGAAAGGTTTGAGAGGCTGGTGTGAAAGCATTTAGTTGGGGATGAGGGGGATGGAGTGGCAAGAACACAGAGGGTTGGGTGAGTCTGTGGGAGAAAGATGGGTTTAGAAAATCCCATGGACCTTGGCAAAAAGCCTATCTTTAATATCTGTCTCCAGTGCAGAGGGACCATTTGTCCCTACTTGTTCTTTATCACAGTTTACTTTCTCTCTAGACTTGTTTATTTCCTGTGTTGCAGATGGGATGAGGTCACATTTGTGTTGCTTTTCCCATGGTTTAGCTTCTTTTTTCCAAAATGCTTGATCCCATTGTTTGTGGTGAAACTCTGCCAGAAGAACAGATAGAGGTTCCCATGAGTCAGTAAAGGACACTTTTGTTTGTTATTTGTTGTTTCTGTTGATAATCAAATACAGCCATCAGTATACTAACTCTACATCTTAACTGCCTGTTATTTTAAAAGATAAGTGACTCCTAGTTTCCAAGGGAGGGATTTTAGTTTGTCACCTTTAAACTGTGCAGTTTTTAAGGAGCTGCTATCATTTGTGAGATACTTGATGAATCATATATCATTTTTCAAGTATGTGAGAAAAGGCAAACAGCATGTTGTAAATGTAATTCCAAAGGGAAAAACAGACTTGGGTTTATTAGTGTTCAAAGCTTTGCTAGAAGTAACTATATAAAGGGAATAAATTGTTTTTACAACATTGTTAAAAGATGTGGAACACCATCTTTTCCCACAATTCTACCTACAGACGTTTCCAATCCTGATCCGTAAACAACTAAGAATTTATTGAGCAGCTAATGAGCTCAACACAGTACCACAGTATTGAGCAAATAAAGCTACCTAACACTTTCTGAGTCATTACTATCTGCCAGGGACTGTTTTCAGTGTTTTGCATGCTTTAACTCATTTTATATTCAAAGTAAGCTCATTAGGTAGATAGAAATTTTACTTCCCATATTAATGACAACAGCAAAGATTTGGAAACCACGACATAAGAATTCACCTGGAATTGGAAAACTGGAAAGAGAGAAATTCAGCAGATTCCTATGTTCTGTTTCCAGAGACCATTCTCTTTACCACTGCAGTATATTTTCTAGTTATTTTTCTCACAAGACCATCTAGGAAAACCAAGAACTGTGTAAGACAGTATAAACTCTTAAGTGTAATAGACATTAAGAGATGAGAGAGAGAAATTGATCATTTATGATTTATTATTTCCTTACTCTGAAACCCTTAAATGTATATGTCTTTTAGAAAAACAACTTTTGGGTTTCAGTGAGCCATTTTTGTTGTTGTTGTTGTTGTTCAGAGTCTAACATTTACAATTAGGGAGAGTGTACCTTTGGCAGGTTAACACTATAGCAAGGCCTTTGTTAGGATCCAGTGGCCTCTGCAGTTTGAGTCTTATTGCTTTATTTCTGTACTGATGTAGCATGGCCTTTCTGTTTCTATTAAAGACATCAGAGTATCATGATATCATGTATCCTGCTTGGACCTTTTGGGAAGGTGGACCTGCTGTTTGGCCAATTTATCCTACAGGTCTTGGACGGTGGGACCTCTTCAGAGAAGATCTGGCAAGGTAAGTCCTGTAAGTTTTATTTTCTTGAAATAAGTGGTAGGATATATATATATTGTTGTTATTAGGTGCTGTTGAGTCGCTTGCAACTCATAGTGATACTTTAAATTGTTAATTTTCAAGCTGAAAAAAACCTATTCATAGCATAGTCAGTTCTGTGTATGTATAAAAATATTTGCACACATATATAGAAAAATCTACTAAAGAATCTACCCTAGAACATCAGCAGTGCCTCTGAGGAAGGAAGTATGGGAGCCTTTTGTTTTCTTCTTTAATTTTTTTCCATGCTTTTAAGATTTCTCTAACAGTCTTCCATAATTAGAACATGTGTATGGCCTTGTTGTGGGGAGGGTAGAAAATTGCTCGGAAAAACATTCATGTACTTGATAATTTTGAGCTGGGTTCATTAAGCGAGGATGTTGTTGTTTGTATGTATTGTTGAGTTGACTATGATTCATTGCAAGCTCATGGAACAGGGTAGATTTGTTCCCTGGGACTTTACTGACTATAACCTTTATTGAAGCAATTACCAGGCCTTCAACTTGCAGAGCTGCTCGTCTTGCAGAGCTGCTCGGTGGATTCCAAAGGTCAGCTTTTCAGATAGCAGCCGAGTGCTTTAACTCTTAGACCACCAGAGCTCCTTTGGGTAGGGAGAAAACCAAGCAAAATTTGGATGCCCATTGATTCTGACTTGTAGTGACCCTTTAATACAAACTAGAAATGCCTCATTAGGTTTCCAAGGCTATCACTCTTAATAGGCACATACTACTTCATTTTCCTCTAGTGGATAGGTTCGATCCTTGGACCTTTTGAGTATTAACCCAACAACTAACCCTCTGTGCCACCAGAGCTCCTGTTGAGCAGGTTGGGACCCATAAATGTCCTTTTAACCATCTAAGTATAGAACTTATGCTAATTCATCACATAGCCGAGACAGCTTGACCTGTTGACTTCATCCTGCTCTTACATCTGATTCCAGGTTGTCTAAACCAAAGATATTCCCTAACCTAGCTGCATTGTGCATTAATGAGTCACACAACATTGGCATTTAATGGAAGACTTCTAGAAATACAGTCTTTGTAAAATTCAATTTTATTTTCACAATTACATCCCGCTGGTAATCCACTAATCCCTTTAGATGAATAAAGTGATAACAAATGGGACCGTAATTTAAGGCACACCAATTGGTCCTTCTTAGCCTTCTGAAATAACAAAGGAAGGTAGTGAGTCAGGAACAGGAAAAAATGGATGTATGACTAGTTGCTTCTGTGCGTAGGTGCTTCCTTTGTCATGAGACTAGAAGAACTTAATGATGCCCCGTTACTATTACTGCATATTTTGATCAAAGGTGCTGTAGAAGAGACCTGTTCAAAAAGAGGAAATGTAGTTCAAATTCTCGTAGACTTTCTGGAGCTGTGCAAACTAGACAGACTTCTGATATCATCCCAGACTCTTTTAAGCAAAAAAAAAAAGTCCCCCAAAGTCTTCTTAGAACAAATAGTAGTTTAACTAGTGAAAAATATCTTCCTTGAGGGTTATACTCTTTTAAGAACTATCTATATAAAATAAAATTGAGAACAAGAATGAAATTTAAAATTATTGAAGACTGATAGAGACTGATGGAATCACCAAAATTGTGACCCCTTCTATGCCCAACAGACATGGAACTGAACTCACTCCCAGCTATTGCTTTTCAATGAAATGATAGGCCTGTAAAGTGAACAAGTAAGAGGAATGCACAATTAACCATACTTATGAGACCAAAAGGGTTTCATGTGTCTCAGAACAAAGGTCAGTGGGCAGGTAGGGACAGAAAGGAAGGGCTGTGTAGACCCCGGCGAGGAAATGGAGAAAATGCTTATATTACAAAATAAAGGGCCTGTAAATTACTTACTGAGAAAAGAAAAATTTGCCCTATAAACTTATATCCAAACCACAATGGTTTTTTTTTTTAAAATTTTAAATAAAATTTTTATTTTATACTTTTTTTACTTAATTAAGTTCGTATGCATTGTTTTTCACATTGGATCTTTCCTTTGCCGACCCCCAAACTACCTTTTTTTAAAAAACATTGACAAGAAGCACTAGCTAGGAAGGATCTTATCTATAAAAAGATTAGATAGGAACCTTTAAGGGATAGTGAGTTTATGTTAATGGAGAAAGAACAACTCAAAAGAGAAAAGAGAATAATTGAAGCTGCGAAGATGAGAATACTTGAAGATCATTGTCATACAATTGTACATCTAGAAACCATTGGATTCATGTTTATTTTGCTGTGCATATTCTCAATAAAAAATTAATTTTAAAAAAATTTAAAAGGTAACATGGTATCATAAATGTGAATGGACAACAAGTCCTCACCATCTTATATTAAAATACAAAGTTCTGAATTAAGCTTCAGAAGTAATTAAAACATATCCCCTATAGTCAGCTCATCTAGGATCTTCCTCTCCTCCTCTTTCCTTCCACTTGTCCAAGCATGATGTCCTTCGCCAAGGATCGGTCCCTCCTGGCTACGTTCCTAAGGTATATAAGATGGAGCTTCAAAATCCTTACCTCCAAGGAGAAACTTGGTTTCACCCTCTCCAAGACAGACCTATTTTTTCTCTTGGCAGTCCATAAATTGTTTAGTATTCTTTTCCAGCACTATGACTCAAAGGCATCGATTCTTCTTCAGTCATCTTAGTCATTGTCTAGCTCTCTCATGCATAGCAATTAATTGCAAAGGCTACGGCCTGAATCAGGCACACTTTAGTTTCTAGATTGATGTTATTGCTTCTTAGTACTCTGGAGAGGTCCTTGACAGCAGATTTTTCCTAGTGCAATTCGTCTTTTGATTTCCTGATTGCTGGTGCCCAGAATGTTGATTGAGCCAAGAAAGCTGAAATTGTTAACAATATCAATTTACTAATTGGCATCATGGTATTGCCAATTGGCCAGTGGTGAGAATCTTTGTCTTCTTGATGTTGTGCTTCAATCCATATTGAAGACCACAGTCCTTGACTTTCTGCAGCAAGCACTTCTGGTCCTCCTCAGTTTCTGTAAGCAAGGTTGTCATCTGCATACTATGGGTTGTTGATGAGTCTTCTTCCAATCCTGATGCCACATTCCTCCTTGTAAAGCCCAGCCTCCCAAATGATCTGTTTCACATATAGTTTGAAAATGTATGGAGACAGGACACATCCCAAATGCACTCCTTTCCTGATTTTGAACCATGCTGGGTTTCCTTGCTCTGTTCTGAGGACCATTTTTTTATCTGAGTATAGGTTTTGCATGAGCATAATCAAATAGTCTGAGATTCCCATTCTTCTTAAGGTTAGCCATAATTTGTTGTCATCCACACAGTAAAACACCTTTGCATAGTCAATGAAACACAGATAGATGTTCCTCTGGTATTCTTTACTTTTAGCCAAGATCCTTCTGACATTGATGATAATGTCTCTAGTGCCACGGCCTCTTCTAAACCCAGCTCATGTTTCTGGTAGTTCTCTGTCAATGTACAGAGATTCCAATCATTTGGGATAATCTTCAACATGATTTTGCTTGCATGTGGTATGAATGTTATTGTACAATAATTTCCACTCTTTCCTGTCACCTCTTTTTGGAATGAGAATAAAAAGGAATATCTGCCAGTCAATTGGCCAGGTAATTGTCCTTCAGATTTCTTGGCACAGCCTGGTGCGTGTCCAGAGCAGCATCTGTTTGTTGAAATATGCCAGTTGATATTCATCAATTCCTGGGCCTTGTTTTTTGCCAATTCCTTCAGAGCAGCCTGAACTTCTTCTTTTATCACCATTTCCTCTTGATCATATGTTGTTTCTTGAGATTTTTCTGTGTCAGCCAATTCCTTTTGATACAGTGACTATCCTTCTTCCTGGATCATTTTAATACTTTAATCACTTTAATGCTTCCTGAATCATTCAGTATTCTGCCCATAGCATCCTTAAGAGTGTGTGTGTATATGTGCATGAATATATATATGTGTGTACATATACATGTATATATGTTATGTTTGGAAGCAGGAGTGGCATCAACTTTGTAAACAACATGCCTCCGGAAACTCTGTGAACTTTGAGAAACACTGATAGTTACAGACAGGATTCAGGTATTTTGTTCATAAGGTTGCTATGTGTCGTGCTCGACTCGACGGCAATCAACAACAACGCAGTCAACAGAGAGTTCTGGTGGTGTAGTCCATAGAGAATAGAACTGCTAATCCAAAGGCTGCATGAATCTGCCAGCTGCTCTGAGGGAGAACCATGCACAGTCTCCTCCCACCGTAATATACAACTTCAGAAACTTGGTGGGTGATTGCTCTGAGTTAGAACTAACTCTATGGTGATGTGTTTGCATTTGATACAATTAATAACTACATAGAAATTAATCAAATCCTCCTTTATTAGGTCAGCAGCACAGTGGCCCTGGACAAAGAAGAATTCAACAGCATATTTCCGAGGATCAAGGTGATTATATATTGATATTTTACAGCGATATGCTTCTAATTAATGTGTGAGATCTAAGCAACTTTGAGGGTCTTACTCAAAGAGAATGCTAAAATAGTTATGGATTTAAACAGACTCACAGAATCTTAGACTGGAGAACTCAGATTATTCACCTGTATCTCTCTTAATGGAATTTATATTGAAAGAAGTAAAGTTCATTCATTTAATCATTCAGCAAACACAAAGTGCCACTGGCATTTTGGGCTTTAACTGTGCAGTATTGAACTGAATAGATGGGTTATCTGCCTGCCAAAAAGCTTACAGTTTCAGGAGTATTGGGAACTTGCCCAGTGACACTTAAATCTCCTTATTGTCTTTTTCATCGTACCATGAGGCAGCTGAATAGTGGTAACAAAAAGAGTGAGACTGGTAGAAATGGAAAAGGAAGCGGACAGAAGAGAGAGGAAGAGGGAAATGGAAAAGATTGGGATTAGGGAAGGAATCTGTTAATCTGATTTAGTTCCTAGGCACCTAGAATGTCCCCTGGCACGTAGTTACACAGTAAATACTAGGTGAACAGATGAATAGAAAAGACCATGAAGGGAGTATGGTTTAGTAGTTTTTGCATCCAGGTCCTTGTCTGAGATTATACTCTCAGTTTGCCTTCCAATTTACTTGTTGTTATTATGTGTTGTTGAATCAGAACCAACTCATAGCTGACCCTCCAGCAGGTAGCTTGCCTCCAGAAACTCTATGTCTGAACAGTGCTCAGGCCTTTCGTTCGTAGGGTCGCAATGGGTCGTCTACGACTCGATGGCACCTAACAACAACATAAAACATACACAGAAAACAATGGCCCATCTTGTCACTCAGAGCAGCTGGTGGATTCAAACCACTTGTCTTTGGGTTGACAGCACACCTCTTTACCCACTAGGCTATCAGAGCTTCCTTTAATTTACTTACACAGTGGAACTGAAGACATGGATGGGCTGCTCAGCTTCTACTTGTCAACTTACCTGATTTTCAGATCTTGATACTACGGGTTTAACTTGGGCTCCAAGTACTTAAGGACCTCCTTATTTGGGGGGATGTGCATTTTTCTAGGGAGAATATGCATAGTTCTCAAAAGATTCACAGGAGCCCGTAACACTTCAACTGCTAACACTAGGATTTTCTCCAGAAACTGCCTTCAGCTTTTTAAGTCCTATGTTTTTATTCTTTATAATATTATCATATTCGACTTTACAGAGAAAATACAGCAAAGGACATGTAGCTATTTTGTTGAGTGGTGATGGCCGCATCCCACAGCTTTGAGTACCAGTAATGATAGAGGCTACATGAACCCTCCTCAAGATGAAAGCATTTCCTCACTGTAGTGACCAGAACAGCATACCTTTTGTAGACCAACAGAAAGCAGAAAGGGACCAAATACTCCCATCCCTGAAGGGTAAAATGGGGAATAGCACAGGAACATGTAGATGCTGTAGTTCCCAGTGTCCCCTCTTCTCTTTTCTCTTAACCAATGTCTGGCTCATCTGTGAGTGTAGCCATTGCACTGATACCTAGTACTGTTCAGCTTTCAGAAACTGACAATAGCACTATGGTGTAGACTACATAGTTTATGTCATGTGTTTTTTTATAGGACAAGTCCAGAACGAGATCCTCTCATTCTTCTCTCTCGGAAAAATCCAAAACTTGTTGATGCAGAATACACCAAAAACCAGGCCTGGAAATCCATGAAAGTAATCACCAGTCATCTGAGTAGAAAAACAGCAATGACCAGTCTCAAAGAACATTTCGTATTAGGTTTCCCTTCATTGGTGGCATGATTTTTGGAGAAGGTTCCATGGAACACTATTAGCATATATGTAAATTAATTTTCAAATTCACTCCACTTTTCTGGCCTTTCTTATGAGTTGGATGGTTAATACCAGAAGTTGGCAAACTTTTTATATAAATGACCGGATAGAGGTTGTAAACGTTTTGAAGATTCAGAGGTCTCTGGTCTCTCTTGGCTACTAAGCTCTTCCATGATAATGCAAAAGCAGCCATAGACAGCAGACAAACAAATGGGCATGGCTGTGTTCTGGCAAAACTTTATTTATGGGCCCTGAAATTTAAAATTCACCAAATTATTTTAGGTCAGACGTAATTTTCTTCTGGCAGTTTTTTTAAAACGTGAAAATATTCTTTGTTCGTGGGCTATACAAAAATCGGCAGGGAGCCTGATTTGGCATGTGAGCTGTAGTTTGCCAGCCCCTGGCTTAAACTCGTGGTTCTCGATCTTGGTTGTACAATATAATCAGAGGGCTTTAAAAAAAATGCATTAAATAAATCAATATCTGGGAATGGGGCCTAGGTATCTTCATTATATTTAAATATCCCCAAATGAGTCTAAAGTGAAGCCAGAAAGAAGGACTTTTCATTTAGAGTACACCTCAGTCTTTCATAACTCTCAGATTTCTTGCAGTAACATAGAACTTTCAGCCTGAAATTTCCTTATCTAGAATTCTCATATGCTTTGGTATGAGGAAATATTTCCTCTTATGAGGAAATACTTTAAACTTCTTGAGAGGAAAACTATATCTGAGGTACATGAATTATTTGATACAGTTTTAATAAACCATGTACACATAAAGTTTAAGAAACTAAGTTTTATGAAAATATTTTTAAAGTATATAATATTTTTATATTTCATATTTTAATGAAAATATTTGAAAAATATACTTAAAAATATATTCTTTCAATAAATTGTGTTTCCTACAGGAAGCCACAAACAAAATTAAGTATATTTTTTCTAAGCCTTGTGTTCCTCGTTTGCTATCAGATAAGGTAGATGGATGACATTTACATGGGGCAGGAGCGGGTGGTGGTGAGGTGTAGAGGGGCAGGGCGTATTCCCGGGGGACCACAGGTAATGCAGAGCAGTGAGCAGGATCCCTTGGAGAGGGAACATGGAGAATTTCAGTGGCTTTCTGCCAAATAGGAATGGGAGTCCAGTTTGCCATGTTTTGCGCTTTTTCAAGGAAAATGGGAAACTTGGATTTTTACAAGAGATCCTACCACCTAGGATGTTGGCAGTCTGCATATTAAATATTTTATATGTTTAACCAAATTTGGGGGGGGGGGCCTGCAGTTCTAAGCTCATCAGGTACTACTGGTGACTTGCTACATAAATAATTGATAGAGAATGGAAATAATTGATATAGAATGGAAATGTGACCTCTGAATTCAAAAGAGGGCCAGAGAGCGTCATGGGACCTTAAACTTTAAAATCATGGCCAAACCCCACCTCCCTCTACCTCTTCTGCTTGGGGTTATATGGCTTTAGACTAATCTCCCAGCTTCTTTTTTTTTTTTTTTTTTTTAATTTTTACATGTACCGTCAAATCAGATCTGACTGGTACAGGAGGAAATTGCCCCCTTCTTCTCCAGCAGAGCATCTGGTGGATTTGAACCACATACCTCTGGGATTGCAGTGCAGCGTCTTGCCACTAGGCCACCAGAGCTCCCTATCTCCCAGCTTCTTGAATCCTTGACTTCCTTTTCTGTAGAATGGGGATAGTGATCCCTCCTGAGTATGCTTATTTTTAAATGAGGACATACTCATGAAACGTTGTAACAGGTGCTCCCTGCACAGTGGTCTTTCCTAAATGCTGTTATTACTATTAACTTCCTTTGCTCTTACAGGATACTTTGGGGAAGCCAGCTGCTAAGGATGTCCACCTTGTGGATCACTGCAAATACAAGTAAGACTCTTGATTCTCCTAAGTCAGGATTTCCATTTAATTTTGAGTCAGCTTGCCTTTGGGGGAAAGACCTTAGTACTGAGGACAAGCTAGCTTTATGAAAGTCACTTTAATTCATTTAGCTTACTGAAAGCTTCCTGTGTACAAGGTGCAGATCTAGTTCCGTGGGAACTGCAGAGATAAATGAAACTTGGACCCTGTTTACAGAGGGTTTGCATGCTGATAAGCAAAGTGATACAACTGACTCTCTCAATGTCTCAGAGTTCAAGTTAGATTACATATTTATCAAGTTAATAAAACCATTTACAGCTCACATGAATAAATTATTAAAACCAAAACCAGACCCCTCATTGCAGTCAAGTCACTCCTGGCTCATGATAGCCGTGCAAATGATGAATAGTCAGCAGCTAACCTAAAGGCTGGCAGTACAGACCTCCTCAGTAGACTAGAGACCGTAGGATGAGCAGAGCTTTGGTTAGCCATGACAAGAGACATCCAGCCTAAAAAAATTAAAACATTTTTCAATGTTAAAAGAAAAAAACACCTGCAGCTTAGAAAAGCTTGTGGAAAATGAGATCTACCTGAGCCTTGTACCTTTTGTATCCAGCACTCAACATCTGACCTTGTCAGCTTTTCCTGGAGAAAGTATCCCTGTTCCTTCACGTCAACTCTTCTTTCAGGAAGAGTGTGTAGCCTTGGCCTGAGAAAAGGGAGTTGGTGGACACCCTAGGTGGGTATACTGCCTTTGGAGGTTGGAAATGGAAAGAGAAGAGAGAAAAGCCATTTAAAAAAAGGGGGAGAGGGAATTTAAAAAAAAAAGTCCATACCTGTAGAAGCAGCCATGTACTTTCAAGTGCATTTGGTTCTTTTTTCTTTCTTAGGTATCTGTTTAATTTCCGGGGTGTAGCTGCAAGTTTCCGGTTCAAACACCTCTTCCTGTGTGGTTCACTTGTTTTCCATGTTGGTGACGAGTGGCTGGAATTCTTCTATCCACAGCTGAAGCCATGGGTTCACTACATCCCAGTCAAGACAGATCTCTCCAATGTCCAGTAAGCACCTTTACCCCATGCTGCTCCATCCCCAGCCATTTTAGTCATTTGCTCCTGAGGAGGGTTTTCCTGAAAGCTTTTCTTGCTGATTTAAATACACAGTGTTGGATTATTTAAGTTGGCTGCATTTGGGATTTAGTTAGGAAAAGTACTTAATATTAGTTAGTGTCAAATATAATATCCAGATACCAAGAAAGTTCTAATTTCTCAAAAAGTAACCATATTTATCTTTGTATATCGCAAATACTTTGTATAAGAAACAAACACAGGTTATACGCATGGATTTCACTTGATGGTATGCATAGGAATCAGATTGCTTACAGCTTTGGAAAGAACCACTGGAGAAGCTCAATATCAGTTGTGAAAACTAGGCCAGGAGCTGATTGTGGAATAGACCACCAACTCCTCATATGCTAGTTCAAGCTGAAGTTGAGGAAAATGAAATCAAATCCATGGGAACCAAAATATGACCTTGAGTCTATTCCACCTGAATTTCAGAACCATCTCAGGAACAGGTTTGAGGCCTTGAACACTAATCAGTGAAAACCAGATGAGTTGTGGGAGGATATCATCCAGGAAGAATACACAAAGTCATTACAAAGACAGAGGAAGAAGAAAAGACCAAGGTGGATGTCAGAAGAGACTCTCAGTATCGCACTGGAGCACTGAGAAGCCAAAGTAAAGGGAATTCAAGATATTAAAAAGCTGAA
>NW_006399782.1:12645541-12647326 GCF_000299155.1 Elephantulus edwardii | reverse complement strand
GAGCAAGAGCCTATGGTGATGAAGGAAGAACTTAAGGATGCTTTGGAGGATTTGGCTAAGAATAAGGCCCCAGGAATAGATGGTATACCGGTTGATGTATTTCAACTAATAGATGTTGCCCTAGATGTGCTCACCAAGTTGTGCCAAGAAATCTGCAGGACAGCCAGTTGGCCAGCTGACTGAAAGAGATCTATATTTGTTCCCATTCCAAAGAAAGGTGATTCAACAGAGTGTGGAAATTATCGAACAGTATCATTAATATCACATGCATGCATGATCCAAAAATGATTGGAATGACGCATCAGCAGAGAACTGCCAGATGTGCAGGCTGGATTTAGAAGGGGTCATGATACGTGGTACTAGGGACATTGTAGCTAATGTTAGATGGACCTTGGCTGAAAGCAGAGAGTACCAGAGGAATGTTTGTCTATGTTTCATTGATTATGCAAAGGCGTTTGACAGTGTGGATCACAACAAACTGCTGCTGACTCAGAAGAATGAGAATCCCAGAACACTTGATCATGCTAGTCGGCAGAACGGAGCAAGGAAACACTGTGTGGTTCAAAATTGGGAAGGGTATACAGCAGGGATGTGTCCTATCTCCATATGTTTTCAACCTATATGTTGTTGTTGTTGTTGTTGTTGTTGTTATGTGCTGTTGAGTCGCTTGTGACTTATAGCGACCCTATGTGCAACAGCCGGAGGCTGGGCTTTTTGAATAGAAGTGTGGCATCAGGATTGGTGGAAGATCTATCAACAATCTGTGTTATGCAGATGACACAACCCTGCTTGCTAAAACTGAGGAGGACCTGAAGCACTTGCTGCAGAAGGTCAAGGATTGCAGCCTTCAATATGGATTTGAGGCTCAATATCAGGAAGACAAAGATTCTCACCACTGGGCCAATTGGCAGCTTCAGGATGGATGGTGAAGAGATTGAGATTTTTAACAACTTTAGTTTGCTTGACTCCACAGTCAACACTCTTGGCACCAGCAGCCAGGAAATAAAAAGATGTATTGCAATGAGAAAGTCTGCTATTAGGGAACTTTCCAATGTACTGAAGAACAGTGGTGTCACTCTGGAGACTATGGTGCACCTGATACAGGCCATGGTCTTTGCAATCACTTGCTGTGCATCAGAGAGTTGAATAATGAATAGGGAAGATAGAAGGAGAATTGATGCCTTTGAGCTGTGGTGTTGGAGAAGAGTATTGAATTCGTTCTAAGAAAATGAACAGGTTCATCCTGGAGAGGGTTAAACTAGGCTGCTCCTTGGAGGCCAAGATTCTGAAGCTTTGTCTGTCATACTCTGCACATGTTGCAAGGAGGGACTTGTCCTTGGACCTTATGCTTGGGAGGGTGGAGGACAGCACAGGAGAGGAAGACCCTTGATGAGATGGATTGATTCAGTAACTGGGTAATGGGGGTAGATGTATCAGAGACAGTGAGATTGGCATAGAATAGGGCAGGGTTTAGGGCTGTTGTACATAGGGTCGCTGAGTCGCAGGAGACTGGATGGCACATAACAACATTAACATTGTCTAAGAGACTTCTAAATCTAGCATAAACATTAGTCACAGTGAAGCTGAGCAGATTTCCTCTCATGAAAAAGTAGGAGAGAGCCATAAATATGAGCCCTTGGTCTCTTTTCTGTGGACTACTGCCGCAATTTGGAGAGGATGGAATTTTTCTTCTCCACCGCGCACACCCCCGTCCCCAGCTCCCCACTATCCACTTTTGAATGCTAGGTCAGTTGCTTGCTATGCTTGTGAGAGCTGAGCAATGAA
>NW_006399782.1:12628325-12645436 GCF_000299155.1 Elephantulus edwardii | reverse complement strand
AGAGGCAAAGATAATAAAGCTTCATCTTACGTACTTAAGTCATATTGCTAGAAGAGTCTGTTCATTGGAGAAGGGCATCATGCAGAGGGACAGCAAAAGGGGGGAAGACACTCAGCAAGGTGGGTTGACACAGTGACTGCTGCAATGATCTTAAATGTGTCAGAAATTGTGGAGATGGCAGTGGATAGGACAGGGTTCAGATCTGTGTTCATGGGGTCATTGTGGGTTATATTCGACCCAATGGCACCTAACAAACAAAACAAGCAATCTACTTGTGAAAGGAGTGCTAGTGACCTAGTGGGAGCACGTTGTGCTCCTGGTTTAAAGGTCTGAGGTCGAGCCCAGCAGCCACCCAGCAGGAGAAAGGTGGGCAGTCTTCTCCCACAGATCTTTACAGCCATGGAAACCTGAGGGAGGGCGGCTGAGAGTCAGAATTGACTCTACAACACTGGGGTTGGGTTTTGGGATTAACTCTCGATTTCTATCCTTGAACAGTTCTCTTGTCTTTTCATATGTGCACAGGTTGCTTTATGTCTACATATGAAATTGTTGTTATTTTGGTCCTCTGAGGACCTCCTGATACCTTTACTAAAAGAAATAATCCACCACCTGCACATCTAAAGATTGACCATAGGCTTCAATCTGTAGTCTTTCCTGATTACTATTCATAAACTTGCAAAGTTTAACTTCCTCCCTCTCCTCCATTTTAGAGAGCTGTTGCAGTTTGTGAAAGCAAATGATGATATAGCCCAAGGAATTGCTGAAAGGTAAGTTATCTTCTTTTTTCTTTTTCCACTTTATTGTCATTTTCTCACCTTAGGTAAAGTTACCTGACTCTAGTCACCATTGTGATACTCAGATTTCCTCCTCCTTGTACAAAGGTGATTCAGAATTAAAGCTCTTCTGAAGGAAAAATATGTACGCACATCCACATATACCTTAATTCCATCCTTTATGAAAGTAAACATCTTTACCTTTGAGGTAATAAATCTAGCACTTTTTTTTCCCTGAGCATTGGCTCTTTGTATTTAAGGGGCAACAAGTTCACTTGCTAAGTACAAGTGTGTGAGTATGATGGTTAAAGCATTGATTATGAAGATATAAGTCATGTAAAGTACTCTGAATACTGCTTGACACAGGTAAGCACTCATATATAGGCTGTTGTATTTCAGAAAATAGAAGAAGATGGAATTCTCCCGGACTCATTTTATGAAGCAAAAATATCTTTGATTAACAACAACCAAAGCCAGGCAAAGACACCACCAAAATAGAAAACTATAGCTATAGGCCAGTATCGCTTACAAACATAGATATAAAAATCCTGAATAAAATCCCAGCCAATAGAATACACTGATACATTAAAAAAAAAAAATTCAACATGCCCAAGTGGGATTAAAATGTTCTTATTTTCTCTCTTATTTTCTAGGGGAAACCAGTTTATTATCAACCACTTGCAGATGGATGATGTCACCTGTTATTGGGAAAACCTATTGACTGAATACTCAAAATTCCTGTCATATAATGTAACAAGAAGGAAAGACTATGATCAGATTGTCCCTAAAGTCTTGAAAACTGAACTCTAGTAGGCATCTTGGGTCCATGGTCCTCATTATGATAGCAGAGCCTCCAATATGCTACGGCTGGAAGCTTACCATGAGCATGGTACCTATACCGTGAGTACCTTGTAACAAACCTTGCTGCACCAGGAGCAGTTCTCCAGAGAACTCCAAAATGTGTATCATACAGAGAAGGAACAGCTCAGCTCTGACAGAAAAAGAACCAGAAGTCAGAATTGGGTTTTGGAGCCCAATTCTACCTTTTGTTTTTAGGACCAATCACTGCTTGTGCCTCTCATCATCCATATGTGTATGTGTATCACTGTGAAACTGGCTGCGTCCATGTGATGAGACCCTTTCCCCCATTATCTGGAGCAGAAGAATTCATCCTCCGGATCTAGCAGAATTTATGCCTCAGTTCTACAGTTAATCTAGGCTTGACCTCTCTCACTCCATTTTAATGTAGGAAGTACATAAGGTTTATGGGAAAACAAAACAGCCACTCCCAACACCAAAAAGACACCCTTTAAAATAGTTTATTGAAAAGTCTAAGGAAGTAGTAGTCATGCCATGCAGTGATGAGGAGTCTTCTACAAAATCATAAAAACATTTGTACTCAGGAGGTTTCTTTAAAAAGGACCAGTTGCATGAGTAATTAGGGCAGTTGGATTTTAAGATCCCTTTTTGTGCCTTCACACCCTTCTTTTTATTGCTTCTCTAAAGTGAAGGTCAGGGAGCAACTGATAATTTCATGAAGTAGTGATTACTTTTTAAGGGAACTGGGCAAAATGGCAACTCTCCCTCAGCCCTTGTAAACCCTTTAATACTTTTCCTTCATAAATTGGCGGCAGTAGGGGTCCTCTATACTCTTGTTGTCTTGCGGAGACTTCAAGGAATCCTTATGTGTGAACTCGTCATTAAATTGAAAATTGAGCTTTGTTTTTAGGCACCATTTGGTTGGCTCTGACTCATTGTGACTCTGGGTACAACAGAATGAAATCCAGTCTAGTCCTGTGAGGGTCGCACCATTGTTACTGTGCTGAAGCCCATTGCTGTAGTCACTGTGCCAGTCTGTCTCTTTGAGACTCTTTCTTTCACATCTTTGCTGACCCTTTCTTTACCTTTTCAAGCATGATGTCTTTTTCCAAGGTCTAGCCCCTCCTGATAACGTGGCCAAAGGATGTGAGGCAAAGTCTCATCGTCCTTGCTTCTAAGAAGCACTCCGCCTTCATTTCTTCCAAGACAGAGTTGCTTGGGTTTTTTTAACAGTTTCTGCTATGTTCAATATTCACAGAAATCCGCAGGCATTGATTCTTCTCTCAGTCCTCTTTATTGATTTTCTTAACATATATATGAAGCAGCTGAAAATACCATGGCTTGAGTCGAACATTCCTGAGTCTTTCATATCATATCCTTCCTCTTTAACATTTTAAAGGAGTCCTTAGCAGATTTGCCGAATACGATCTCTTATTTTTTTTTTTAACTGCTGCTACTATGGATGTTGATTATGGAGTGAAGTAAAATGAAATCCTCTAACTTCAATCTTTTTTCTAATTATCATGTTGCCTTTTGGTCCAGTTGTGGGAAGTTTTTAGATTGAGCTCTGATCCACACTCAATCAAAAGTCTTTAATGTTCAGTAAGAGGTTACAGCACTACTCCTCTGGGTAGGGAGAAAACCAAACCAAATACTTTGATGTCAGGAAGAGGTTCAAGTCCACTGCGTTTCAGCAAGCAAGGTTATGTCACCTGTATAATGCGGGTTATTGAATCATTTTCCAATCCTGATGCCACAGTCTTCTTCGTCTAGTCCAGCTTCATGACCCAGCTTCTTGGATTATTTATTCATACAGATTGAATTAGATGTGGTGAAAGGATACAACCCTAACACAAACTATCCTTAATTTAAAACCATGCAGTATACCCTTGTTCTGTTCTAATAACTGCTCCTATGTACAAGCTCTACATAAACCCAATTAAATGTGCTAGAATGACCATTCTTTGAAATGTTACCCATAAATTACTTTGATCCACACAGTCAAATGGAAATACCTTTGTTAGTCAATAAAACCCAAGTAAACATCTTTCTGGTATTCTCTGCCTTTGGCCATGCTCTCTAATTGACAGCAGCAATCTCTCAAGTTCAACTGCCTTTTCGGAACTGAGATTGAATTTCTGGTAGTTTTCTGTATGTAGTCCTCTAGCTATTAACAAATAATTTTTAGTAATATTTTATTTGCATGTGATAATAATGATATTACTCAATAATTTGCACATTCTGTGGAATCACTTCCCCGTTCCCTAGTGGGCACAAATACAAATCTCTTCCAGTTGGCTGGCCAGGTGGTGGTTTTTCAGATCTCTTGTACTAAGTGAGTGGATCTGAGGCTGCTGAATACCTCAGTTGGTACTCCATCAGTTCCTGGAACCTTAGTTTTTGCCACTTCCTTCAGTGCAGCTTTGAATCATTCAGACTGATTGATTGTTGATCATCTGTTACTTCCTGAAATGGTTGTGTCATCAAATCCTTTTTGATACAGTGACTCTGTTCCTAGCACCTCTCTCAGGGGAGAAGATGGGCAGTCCCGTTCTATAAAGATTTATAGACTTGGACATCTGACAGGGTCACTTTGAGCCAGAAACCCCTCAACAGCAGTGAGCTTTTAAAAGTTCGTCTTTGCTAGCACTTAACTTTAAGTCTTAAAGAAGGGAGACTTGTTTTCATGAGACTCCATCTTGGATCACCTTTTATTTTTTTAAAAAAACGAAACTCATGTGGACAGTAGTTTTCTTTTGCAGAATGCCTCTTCCTACATAGTAACAAATGGGGGGAAAATTATATTAAAGCCATGTAGTCTGCTGACACAGAACCATATTTATTTGTTAGGATCAAGTGTCAGCTGTTCCACTGAGAAATCAGTGCTCTCCTTTGCCTTTTAAGAACTATTTGCCATTAACTGGTTTCTAAATTAGTAAACTAAGTAGAAATTTACTGAATTAATAGATTCAGCCACATAAAGGCAGGGATTTTATTTCATTTGTCAGAAATGTGTTTGACACTTTTTAACATCTATAACATTTTCAGTTTCAAGACCTTTTTAGAGGATTTGGCTATCATTACTTGGAATATGTCAGGTGTTCAAAGCTGTAATTATTTTTTTATTAAAAATTTACAGGGAATCATATCCTTAGGTGCTATACATTTAAAGCTAAGCACTCTAGATTTCTGAGGTGTTCTGTGCTTCTTTTTACCCTGTCACTATGATATCCTAGTATGTATCATCACTGTTTCAGTATTTTAATTATCCTCATTAAAATTGTAACAAAATTTTTTGTCGTTTGGGCTTGGAGCTGAAACGGCTTATCCCTGAGCTTTCTCTCTCTCTCTTTTTTTTTTAAACTCTGGGTGCTTAGTAGCTATGATTATTTTTCTTTTTTTCCATGCCTATACACTGTAGTTTTGGGTAGGAATCATGTCTTAGTCATCTTGATATCTCTATTATACAGAACAGTGCCTCACACTGAAGAGATATTAAAGAACTGTTGTTGGGGTCTGTGGATGGATGAATGAAGATAGCTGGTTTCACTAATCCTATTTACTAAGTCTTTGGCTCTGGGAGGAAAAGGTAGAGAGTGGATCAATATAAATCCTTACCAGCCCTGTAAAGAGACATTAAGGGCGTCTTTGTTTTTGAATGCAAAAATGTTACTCAGATTTTATACGTATCTGTTTACCTCAGTGTAGATCGTATCAGGATGGTGTACAAAACGTGTAAAAATAAATATGTTTTTTAAAAGAATAATTTTTGAGTGAGTTTTTTGAGTGGTTTTTTTAATTTTATTTGTTAACATTAGCATTGTGCCAGGCATATCATCTGTTCCTTGAAAAGGTAAAGATCACACTTTTCTTCAAGGAATAATTTGTTTTATTTGAAGGAAGTAGGGTGATTGGATAACTCCATTGAGTCAGAACTTACCCATAGCTGACCCTCCAGCAGGTTGTCAGAGGGAGTAGATTGCATAGGAGGAGAATGCCTGTTTTTCTCCTGCAAAGCAAATGATGGATTTGAACGGCAAGCTTTTGGGATTGCAGTACGGATTCTTAACCACTAGGCCATCTGATTGATATTCAGCATGCTCTATAAGAATGATATTCTGGGAACTTGTGGGCCAGAGTACTCAGCCTTGGCCTCAGTTTCCTTCACTTCTGAGCTGATAGGCCACCTTAGTATGTTGCAGAGCAAGTTATCTTGGTCTAGAGTGTGGTCATGGGTCACACAGTCTAAAAAGCAGAAACAGGGCAATAGGAGTCCAGTTCCAATCTTTGTTGGCCATTTTAGTGATGTTAAGCCCCACTTTTAGAGTGCTTCTTCAGAGGTGTCTATTCTGAAATCCTTCCTTGCACATTTTGGGAAGAGTGAGCTGTATATGAAACACTCAATGTGATCAAGTTGGAAGTGACTCATAGCTGACCTTCCATTGGGTTTCCAAGATGATAAATTGCATTGGAGGAGATTGCCCATCTCTCACCCATGGAGCTTCTGGTGGATTCTGATCACCAGAAAGATACTGCCTTTGGGTTAGCAGTACAACTCCCTATGCCTTTTGTAGTAATTTTTGGTGATAAGACAGGTTTGGAAGCAGGAATGGCATCCACTTCCTAAACAATGTGCCTGCCTTCGGAAACTCTATGAACTTAGAGAAACTATGATAGTTAAAGAAAAGCTTCAGGTATTTTGTTCATAGGGATGCTATGAGTCGTGATTGACTTGATGACAGGCAGCAACAACTTCCAAAAAGGAGCTCAGGAGCTCTGTCCTTCACAGAGGAAGGACAGTATTTAGCTAGCAGTAGAAGGTAAGTCTTAGGAGGGTGACAAGAAAAGGAAAAGACAACCTGAAAGAGCTGAGGAGGAGCACTAGCAACAGGTGAGCAGTAGTCAAGGGTCTGGAGACCGTCTTTAGGTATAAAATGGCAAAGGGAACCTTATCAGAGAGGCTCCTGATGGCTTCTATTAGTGGAATTTGCCTGTTGATAAGATCTTATCCAGAGATTAGTGAATACTGGGGAAATTGAATTATGTTGAACACATTAATATCTGTCATGTGCTCATCCCTGTGTGTATTTTCATTAGTATCTGCCATGCACTCACTCATCCCTGTGTGATTTGAAGGTTATCTTAAGTATTTCTTTATGATGAAGTTGTTGGTAAGTGCTATCAAGTTGAGTCTAACTCATAGCAAACCTGTGAACAACAGCTCTAAACTCTCCTGTCATATCCTTACCATCTCTGATAGACTTGATCCCATTGCTGCAGCCACTGTGACAATCCATCTAATTGAGGGTCCTTTTCCAAGGAAGAGCCTCTCCTAACAACCTGCCCAAAGAATGTGAGGTGAAGCTTCACCATTCTTGCCTCTACGAAGCACTCTGGCTGCACTTTTTCCAAGACGTATTTGTTTATTCTTTTGGCAGTCCATAGGATGCTCAGCACTTTTCTCCAATATTATAACTAGAAGGGATTGATCTTTCTTCTTTGATCCATATTCATTGTCCAGTTCTTAGACAGATGCATAGCAAGCAATTGAAAAGACTATGGCTTCAAAACAACTATGAGATATCATCTCACCCCAGTAACAATAGCAAAATTCAACAGGAACAGCAAACAAATGCTCGTGAGGTTGTGGAGAAACAAACTCTTACCATTGGTGGGAGTGTAAAATGGTGCAACCACTCTAGAAGGCAGTGTGATGCTTTCTCAAAAAGTTGGAAAAAGAAATACCATTTGACCCAGTAATTCTCTACTACTGGGAATATACCTGAAAGAAATAAGAATTGGCATATAAACATATATGCACAACCATGTTTATTGCTGCATTGTTCACAATAGCAAAGAGATGGAAGCCGCCCAAATGCCCATCAACAAACAAATAGGTAGAGGAGCTATGGTATATTCCCACAATGGAATACTATGCGGCAATGAAAAATAAGGAACTCATAAAATATACAAAATGGGTGACCCTGGAGGACACTATTCTGAGTGAAATATCTCAGTCAAAAGGACAAATGCTGTATAATGCCACTGTTATAAAACAGGTCTGACAGTGGGGGTTGAAGGAAATTAATTAAGAGAGGATAAATACTACACACTGCATTGAAACAGATGAGGGAAAGAACTGTTTAAAAGTAATATATAAGTAGGTATTATTTGCATGACAACAGTCCAGAGTAAGAGCTGCGTAGTAAAGTGGACTGGGGGCGGGGAATTTTATAACAAAGAATTATTTTTTTCAAAGAGAAAAACAAACTTGGAGGTGGAAGTGGGTAGGGAGGAAAATGTGCAACAAGAAATGAATGGAAATCCAAGTTCTCTATATAAACTTTCATTAAAATCTCGATTAAAAAAGAAAAGACTATGGCTTGAATCAGGCACAGCTGACTTCATTGCTCTGCAGTACTTTGGAGAGGTTCCTAACTGCAGATTTCCCCAGTGCAGAATGTCTTTTGATTTCTTGACTCCTATTACTATCAATGTTGATTTTGGATCCAAGCAACATGATATCATTGACAACTTCAATCTTTCCTCCATTATCATGATGTTGTCTATCAGTCTAGTGGTGAGTATCTTTGTTTTCTTGATGTTGAAATGTAATCCATATTGCTGGCTGTAGTCTTTTATCTTCTGCAACAAGTTTCAAGTCTTCTTCACTTTGAGCAAGCAGGCTTCTGTCATCTACATCATCCAGGCTGTTGATGAGTCTTCTTTCAATCCTGATACCAAATCCTTCTTCATAAAATCCAGTCAAATTATCTGTACACAGAGGTATGCGGTTCAAATCTACCAGATACTCTGCTGGAGAAGGAGGGGGCAGTCTCCTCCTGTACCAGTCAGATCTGATTTGACGGTACACGTAAAAATAATACAATAAAAGTTAAAAAAATTATCTGTACAGTATACAGATAGAACAGGTATGGAGAGAGGATACAGTCCTGATGCATACCTTTCTTGAAGTTAAACCATGAAATGTTCCCTTTGTGCTCAGACAACTTCTTGAGCTGGATATGTTGTTGTGTACCACTGAGTCAGAACTGACCCTTAAATCACATAGTGGGTTTTCAGAGGGAGTAAATCACCTGGGATAAGATAGCCCATCTTTCTCCCATAGAGCAGTTGGTGGATTTGAACTGTGAGTCTTTGGGTTTGCCATACAGTTTCTTACCACTAGGCCACCAGAACTCCCTTGCCCAACTAAGTGTTCTCAAATTCCCCTTCTTCTAAATGTTGCCCATAGTTTGTTGTGATCCACACAAATGCTTTTGATAGTCAATAACACCTAAATAGCCATTCTTCGGGTATTTTTGGCTTTCAGCCAAAATCCATCTGCCATCAGCAATAATAACTCTTGGAAATAGCCTCTTTTAAGCCCAGCTTGAACTTCTGGCAGTTCTCTGTCGATGTACTGTTTTAGCCAACACTGGATGGTCCTCAGCAACATTTTGCTTGCATGTGATATTAATGATATTGTTAGATAATATTCATATTATGTTGGGTCACCATTCTTGGGAATGGGAATAAATAGGGGTCTCTTCCAGTCAGTTGGCCAAGTAGCTGTCTTCTAAATTACACACCCTTTTCTTAGGATTTGGGGCTTTTAGGTTTATCCGGGTGGCCACCTCTTCCTAATATGGGATAAGCAGCATCCTGGCATCAGGTCTATGACTCAGGGGATCTGAAATCTTCATTGAACATCTGTCAGTCACTGTTTAGGTCCAGGAGAGACAGGGGTGAATAAAAGTAGACTCTGGCCTGAAAGTCTACTAAGATCAGCAAATAGACTAACTTGATGCAATGTATTAAATGTTATGATGGGTACCTATCTACCTGATACTAGCTAAATTTTTGTGACCGGCACAAGTTGGCTATGTAATCCTAATTATCACTTCTCTGGGACGCATCTCTAGAAATTCCAGTTATTAAGTTCAGGAATTCGATTTCCTGCAGTCTAAGGACCATGGTAGTGTGTCCATTCCAGTAACATATACTTGTATCACATCTATAAAAGAATAAAGGAGCAGGAGAGACTAGTCGAGTGACTGGAGTATGTTTGGTACCAAGAAAGGATTGAATGAAATTACACAAACTAGTCTTACAATAAGACACGCGGTTGGAATCTACCAGCTGCTCCTCAGGGGTAAAGATGGGCAGTCTCTCCTGTGCAATTTATAGCATATGAAAACCTGCTGGAGGGTCAGCTGAGTTGATTCTGACTCAACAATACATAACAAGAAGTCTAAGAATAATTGAAATGTACGTATTTGAAATAAAAACGATACTTCTATCATGCATTTAATAATTTTTTTAAAACACACACACACATACACACAACCATATCTCTAAACATAAGTTAGCAAAGGCTGTAGCGGCAGGAAATTAATGCTGAACTATCAAATACTAGGGGTTTTGTTGCTGATGTCAGGTGGATCCTGGCTGAGAGCAAATAACACCAGAAGGATGTCTATTTGTGTTTTATTGTCTATGCAAAGGCATTTAACTGAGTGGATAACAGACTTCCTAAACACTGGATTGATAAGCAAAATGACAGAGGGGTGAAAAGAGGGTTGTCAACGATTTCATCTTGCTTGGAACAGCAGTCCACATCCTTGAAATCAGTAGTGAGGAGATTGCATTGGGACAGCTGCCAAGGATCTTTCCAAAATGCTGAAGAGCAATGATGTCAGTTCAGGCCATGGTTTTTCAGTCACTTGGTATGCATCTGAAAGCCGGACATTGAATAAGAATCACAGAAGAAGAATTGATGCCTTCCAGTCGGGGTGTTGTAGAAGATCACTGAATGGAGTGCCAAAAGAACAAATGGTTGTCTTGGAGTGACAGTTAAAGGCAAAGGACACACTGACAAAGGAGATCCATCAGAACTGGTTTTGACAAAGACTATGCCAATTTAATAATAGAAACCAACCCTCAAGGAATGCGGCTGTATGACAATAAAAACAGACTCTCAAGGAATGTGGCCAGAGAACAGACTCAAGGAAAAGATAAGAAATGGCCAAAGACACCATACCCATTAGAAGGAATGCACTATCAGCTGTTTAAACTCCACTTCCTGCTAACAAAAGAGATATACTCTTCTAAAAAAAAAAAAAAAAAAAAAAAAAGATATACTCTTCTGTAAGATAAAAACGGAGTCAGTCTGTCCTGAACGTGTAATAAACCTGTTTCTTTCTCTTGTTCTCACTTGGTGTCTTTTCTTGTATTTCCAATTCAGAACTTTCTAGTTCTTATTAGAAGAGGCCCCTGGACCTCTGTTGGAAATCATCCCCTTGACAACCAGAATGCTCCTTGGCAGCAAAGATGGCAAACCTCCATCTCACATACTTTGGGTATGCTGCTACGAGAGGTTAATCCTTGGAGAGGACTATCATGCTTGAAAAGGTCAGAGAAAGACTCTCATCAAGACGGGCTGTCACAGAGACTGCAGTGTGATAAGGACGGCACAAGATAGGAAAGGGTTCAGATCTGTCCGTAGGGTTGCTGTGAGTCGTACTGCGAGTCATACTCAAGGGCACATAACAGCATCAAACACCTCATTAGAAACTCCAGTAAAGTCCCTGCCTTTTGAGAATCAGTAAGCCTAACAAAATTGCCAAGGGAGTTTCTTTAAAAGAACGTTTGGAAACTTCGGTGACACCAACACTATAAACTTCGAATACTGTCGTTCTTGCGATCGATCAGAACTGACCAAATAGAAAATGAACCCGGAGGTATGGTTTCCGGTGCAGTGCTAGCGTGGGGGTCGATTTGCTTCTTTCCACTTTCCGTACTCGCACTAAATACTAACTACGCTTCTACAACTACATGCAATCTACGGTCTTTCACATGCAGTGAATGACTTAAATTTGTGACTAAGCCCGGGGACTTAAACCTTCCCCAGAGTAGGCTGCCGCGGAACCAGGTTGTCTGAAGTTATGAGGCACCGGGGACAAGTTCGAGGGCTCGATGACCACTCACTTCCGGGGAAAGGCTCCTGGCCCGCCCCACCTCCACCAGGAAGTGCTTAGAAGTCGGATCCACTGCCGTCCCGCCCCTCGACCTTTGCCGTGTTGGGGGCTGGACTTCCTGTCTCGTGGGTCTAGCGCTTTCAAAGTGAGACCGGGCTGTAAACATGGGGCTCCTGAGTGTTCTGGCTGCGAGTTAAGCCCTTTCTCACCCTCGTTCTAAGGCACCTTCAAGTGACCTTGGGGCACTGGGGCCCAATCGTGTGTCTGTCCTCTCGTCGGGAGAGGACAATGGAGGAGACGCCGTCGGTGCCAAAGAGCCTGCTCCGCAGGGTGTTAGGTTCTTTCCCCCGAGTCTTTGCTGCTGGAGCCGTGGCTGCCGATTCCGAAGCCCCTGCAGAGGGTCTGAAGCTGCCTCCTTACGTCCCAGAGTCTGGATGGGACCGCCTTCGGGAGCTCTTTGTTAAAGAGTAAAACCTAGGGTCTGTGGGGAGGGACTGCGAAAGCAGGTGTCCTTCAATCTGGATAATCCGGGGTGAAAGACGTTTGGGGGGTTTAGTTAGTGTATTTTTGGGGTGGGCTTTGAGGTTCTAAATTGTAACCTAAGCAAATAATTCTGACAGTGCTGTTTTGTAGTTGGGTGACAGGTATTTAGATAATAAAGGTCAGGCTTATTTAAAAGTAGAGCATTTTGGGGACACCTAGTGTGATCACAACATTAGCTATGTCCAGCTAGTTAGTAGTATAGCTGACGTTGTAACCCCACACAAACCACTTCAGTTCATCTCAAGCTTTCATCTGTAACCCTTGCTCCCACAGAAAACACGATTGTCAAAGCTTTAGTTTTCAAATAAGGAATGAAAACTACGGGCAACTATTGTTTCATCATTTTATAAAAGCATATTACATTTAAAAAGCATTTCAGAGTAAAAGAGAATCCATTAAATTTAACTTAATAGAAACAGATTAGTTCATTTATTTCTTCATATATTTCTTCATTCTTCACTTCGGGTGGAAACTGTACTGTACAGGACCATCTCTCAGGAAGTACTTTATCATACTACATAATGACCTCAGATGGCTAGATAAAAGCTGACGGTGGTTTATGGAATTATTTTTCAACACAATGAGGGAGCTTTTCTCAGTGATCTTCCCAGTGTCTGTGATACTTGTAAAGATTTTGTGCAGTATATACCAGAAGAAGATAATTTTAATAATCTGTATAAATCACAGTTTGGAGCTGAAAGAATGTAATGTAATGTAATGTGCCTCTTTGCTTCTTACCCATTTCTTGGATCTGGAAACAACAGTATAGAGAGATTGGGTCTGGCAATAATGTAAATTTAAAAAAAACTTACTATATAAAAGATAAAGTTCAAATTATAGAAATTTTTCCTAACTCTGAAAACTGGTTTTCTGAGAAAGGTTACTTAAATTTCTTTCTTGTTACTGCAGAAATAATGAACACTCACTGATTCTTATTTTAGAAATTTTGTGGTTCTTGAACACTTGTGCAGTCTCTGTACAAAGCAAGTTAGCAATGCAAGAGAAAGAACACTGAGTAATTGACTTACCTAAGAAAGTTATTATTTATAGTAATTTAGTGCTTCCAAGTTTTGAGCTTTGTTACAACAGTTTTGAGTGGACATCTTGGAAGCAGAAACAGCCTCATAGCTGAGGCTTCATCAGGCTTTCAGAGGCTGTGAACCACATGGGAGGTGTTGACTTGTCCTTCCTGTGAAGCTGCTGGTGAATTCAAATAGCTAGAAGGGCCACCTTTGGGTTAGCAGCGCAACTCCCTATGCAGTACGCTGCCAGAGCTCCCTAGCGGTCGTCTTATGTATTTGGTTACAAGAAATTAAAGGAAAATTTCTATTCAGTAGTTCTTGATGCATCTTATCTCCATACCTTTTCAACCTGTATGCAGAACAGATTATCCGGGAGGCTGGGCTCTATGAGGAGAAATGTGGGGTCAAGATTGGTGGACGATTTATCAATATCTGCATTATGCAGATGACACAACCCTGCTTGCTGAAACTGAAGAGGACCTGAAGCGCCTGCTGCAGAGTGTCAAGGACTGCAGCCTCCAATATGGATTGAGGCTCAATGTCAAGAAGACAAAGATTCTCACCACTGGACCAATTGGCAGCATCAGGATGGATGGTGAAGAGATTGAGATTGTACACAGCTTTAGTTTGCTTGGCTCCACAGTAAACACTCTTGGCACCAGTAGCCAGGAAATTAAAAGGCTCATTGCCATGGGAAAGTCTGCTGTTAGGCACCTCTCCAGAGTACTGAAGAGCAATGGTGTCTCCCTGGAGACTAAGGTGCATTTGATACAGGCCATGATCTTTGCAATCACTTGTTATGCATCAGAGAGTTAGACAATGACCAAGGAGGATAGAAGAATTGATGATGCCTTTGAGCTGTGGTGCTGGAGAAGAGTATTGAGAATACCATGAACTGCTAGGAAAACAAACAGATTCGTCCTGGAAAGGGTTAAACCAGGTGGCTCCTTGGAGGCAAGGATTCTGAGGCTCCGTCTAACATACTTTGGACATGTTGTGAGGAGAGACCGGTCCTTGGAGAAGGACATCATGCTTGGGAGGGTGGAGGGACGGCGCAGGAGGGGAAGGCCCTCTATGAGGTGGATTGATTCAGTGACTGGGATAATTGGGATGGGAGTGTCGGAGACAGTGCGATTGGCACAGGACAGAGCAGAGTTTAGGGCTGTTGTACATAAGGTCGCTGTGAGTCGCAGGTGACTCGATGGCACATAACAACAACAACAACCTGTTGTGTAGTGATTTCTTATGGCTGTTTTTTGTATAAGCCCTCTTTCAAATATGTTTTTTATTATGGCTTATGTTGTCCCATAAGTAATTTTTTTTTAGTGGGCAGAAGCTGAGGAGGCTTATTTTATTCTTGCTGTTATTAAATGCCATCAGTAGAGTCTAACTCATAGTGACCCAGTGAACAATCGATTGAGACCCCGTCCTATCCTGCACCAGGATCTAATCTTGTGTAGCAAGAGAAATACAAAGGTTTAATTTATATCCCAAGGTTAATGATGATTTATTTTTCTGACTTGGTGCAAGCGTTTTTGTTAATTTTCTACAATTATTTTTTCCTCCTCCCTTTTTCCAGTTCACTTTTGTTTTAATAGTCCTTCATTGTTGTATAATTTCTTTCCTCCCCTCCTCCAGTTTGCAGTGACCTCTTATTCTGCACTGTTGTCATACATATAACACTTATTAATAATATTCCTTTTAAACAGTTCTTTCCTTCATCTGTTCCAATGCGGTGTTCATTATGTGTATTCCCTTTTCCTAATTATCCTGCTAACTCCCCATGCCAGTCCTGTTTTATAACAGTGGTGCTATGCAGCATTTGTCCTTTTGTGACTGAGATATTTCACTCAGCATAATGTCCTCCAGGGTCACCAATGTTGTGTAATGTTTTACGAGCTCCTAGTTTGTCAGTGCTGTGTAGTATTCCATTGTGTAAAATATACCATAGTTTTTCTGGCCATTGTTTTGTTGATAGGCACTTAGGTTGCTTCTGTCTCTTTGCTGTTGGTAATAACACAGCAGTAAACATGAGTGTGCATATATCTGTTTGAACTGTGGTTCTAGTTTCTTTGGTGTATATTCCCAGTAATGGAATTGCTAGGTCAAATGGTATTTCTATTTCCAACTTTTTGAGAAAGTGCCAGACTACCTTCCATAGTGGTTGCACCATTTTACACTCCCACTAACAGTGAATAAGGGTTCCAATCTTTCCACAACCTTGCCAGCATTTGTTATTTGCTGCTCTGTTGAACTTTGCTATTGTTGCTGGGCTGAGATGATATCTCATAGTTGTTTTGATTTGCATCTCTCTTATAGCTAGGGATTTAAAAAATTTCTTCATGTTTATTTGCCATCTGAATGTCTTCTTTGGTAAAGTGTCTATCCATATCCTGTGCCCATTTTGCAATTGGGGTTTTTCCCTTTTTCTTGGTGAGGTGCTGGAAAATAGTTTGCTGTTCAAGAAGGGAAATACTGATCTCTAATCTAAATCACAGATTCTTCTGTTTCACCGTGAAGAAAAGTTTCTTAAAATTCTTTTCATTGATATATAACGTGTATGTTGAAAAACATACATAACAATACTAATCAATGCATTTTCACAGACTGAATGTATATGTATAGCCTACACCTAGGAAAAACCCACTATTTCAAACATCCCAGAAACTCCCAGTCCCTGTGTACCCAGACTAACTACTATCCTGATTTCGTAGAACATAGATACATTGTTTTGTTTTTCCAGAAATTTGAGCTCCTTTTGGTATTACTACACTGTTAGCTGATTAGAGGGTTTAATAAATTCTGCCCATAATTTAACAAATTACTTGTGTATGTGGTAGTAGCATTTGGGAATATACTGATTATGATGTGTTTTGGAGAGGAATATCTACAAACTAAATGCTATCTTTTTGATGTTGTAGTGAAATGCAGAGAACTTCTGAAGAGCTTCAGAATATTTATAAGGCAACAGTTTCAGCTGGCATCATTGGCTTTGCATATGGAGGAATACCAGCTTTTGTTCATGCCAAACAACGTTACATTGAACAAAGTCAAGCAGAATTGTATCACAACAATTTGGATGCTGTGGTATGTACCGATAACTTCAGTAGTATTTTGTAGCACACAGATTTATATTAATTTAGATTACATTTACTCATTCAAGGTAGAGCATGGAGTTGAGAGAGCTTATGATGTCAGAATGGCAGGCTTTTGTCAAAATGAGGTCAAAACAGTTCATACTTAATAGGCGTACTAATGCTAAAATGGGTACAAGTGGCCAACATTCTTTCCTTATCTTCAGAATGGGGCATGTTTAGGGTCACTGCTATTGCCCTTCCTTCTCACGTATGTTTCTGCTCCCCTGAAAGATCATCAAGACTCAGCTGTAGTGAATTTACCTCATCCACAAAATCTCGATGGAGTACATTGTGTACTGTAGAGCTGGAGCTGACCCGTAGCTGACCCTCCAGTACGTTTTCAGAGGTAGTAAATGACACAGGAGTTGTTTTGTTCATTTTTCTCCCACAGAGCATTTGGTGGATTTGAATCGTGTGCTTTACATTGGCAGCTCAGTTTGTTATTGTTAAGCCACCATGGTTTCCTTGAGGCTTTTTCCTCTGATGCACTGTGTGAGTTTGCATCACCCAGCCTGTAGATTGGCAGTCAAGCACTGTGTTATCCTAGCTTACACTAATACGATATTTAATGTGTAGAATTCAGTCTTAGAACAAATACACATGGAATGTTCCAGAGAAGTGAGAGTGATGAGACATCATTGTCAGCAAATATCTATTACTAGAGAAAGACATTGTATTCTGTAACATAAACAATCATAAAAATAAGGAAACCTTCAGTGAGATGTTTTTACATAATAGCCTCAACAGTGAGTTCAAACTTAGCAGCATTCATGGAGGTGGTGGTTGTTGTTGTTGTTGTTATGTGCCATCGAGTCGTTTGCGACTCATAGCAACCCT
>NW_006399782.1:12624054-12626053 GCF_000299155.1 Elephantulus edwardii | reverse complement strand
CCAAGAAGCTGTTCTCTGAATGGAACAAAGGAATACTGTGTGTTTTAAAATCAGGAAAGATGTATGTGTCAGGGTTGCTTCCTTTCTTCATACCTTTTCAGTCTGTATGTTGAGCAAATAATTTGTGAATCCAGGCTCTATGAAGACTAATATAGCATCAGACTAAGGAGGAAAATTCATCAATAACTTGCCTTATGCAGATGACACAATGTTGCTCATTAAAAATGAGGAAAACCTGAAGCACTTGCTTCAGGAGATCAAAGACTACAGCCTTCGATATGGATTACCTCTCAATATCAAGAAAACAAAGGTCCTTACCACAGGACCAATAGGCAGCGTTATGGTAGATGGAGAAAGGATTGAAGTTGTCTGTGATTTTCTTACTTGAATCTACAGTCAACACCCTTGGTACCAGTAGTCAGAATGTATTGCTTTGAGCAAGTCTACTTTCAGGGACTTCTTCAAAATACTGAAGAGTGATGATGCATCTGATTCAGACCATGGTTTTTTCGGTCACTTGCTATGCATCTGAGAGCTGGACAATAAACATGGATGATAAAAGAAGAATTTATGCTTTTGAGTTGTGATGTTGGAGAATAGTACTGAATATCTCATGAACTGCCAAAAGAACAAACATGTATGTCTTGCAAAAGGTATAGCAAGAGTGCTCCTTGGAGGCAAGAATGGCAAAGCTTCATCTCTCAGTTCCTTAGAGAGGGATATCATGCTTGGAAAGGTGGAGGGTCCGTGAGATGGATTGACATGGTGACTGCAGCAATGGGCTCAAGTGTGATGGTGATGACAGCACAGGATAGAACAGGATTCAGATCTGTTTTTCATAGGGTCCCTGAGACATACTCAGCCAACAACACCACCACCACCTCTTTGTTATCAGATCTACTTATCAGTTATTTTATTAAAACTGAAAACTCTATTTTTTAGCTTTTCCTTTTGAAATTGGTTAGACTTAACCTAAAAGTCGCAAAAATAGTAGCATTCCTATTTACCTTTAACTCAAATAGTATGTTGCCAGCTCCCTTGCTTTCAAGTATCTTAGCAGCATAATAAAGCTTCAACTTTAGGTGTTTTAACTATTGAAAACATTTTAACTATTGAGAACATTTTGTTTTAGTTTAATTATTTGAGAACATTTAACTCCTTAAGCGCATATGCTTTATCATTCTCAGTTCTGTATAGTCATACTGTTATTTTTTCTGAATTACTCAAATAAATTGATGAAACACTTAGTGTGTATTTTCTAAAAGATGGACATTCTTCTTTATAATTGTCAAAATCAGGAAATTAACACTGATAGTGAACCAGGGAGCTCTGGCAACCTAGTAGGTAGAGAGTTGCACTGCCAACACAAAGGCAGATGGTTTGAATCCTCCAGCTTACTATGGGATTAAGATGTGCAGTCTCCCCTTATATCATTTACAACCTCTTTAAACTTGCTGGTGGGTCACCTATAAATCAGTTTTAATTCAGCATCGATGAGAAAGAGCTCTAACTAATATCTGTAGATCTTATGTGTATTTTACTAATTGGCCCATTAATATCTGTAAAAGAGACAACTTCTTCCCCTTGGTTTGGGATCTAATTTTGTACCGCACTTTGCATTTGGCTATCATGACTTCTTAGCTTTTAAAAAAAATATGGAATGGCTCCTGCCTCTTTATTTTTTTCTTTGATGGCCTTGACATTTTTAAGAGTATGGGCCCTATGTTTTGTATATTGTTATATGCCATCAAGTTACCTGTGACTCATATCTCTGAATCTTGCCCTGTCCTGAGCCAATCTCATTGACTCTGATACACCAACCCCCATTGCCCTAGTTAACTGTATCAGTCTATCTAATCTGGGATCTTCCTTTCCTGTGCTGTCCCTCCACACTTCCGAGCATGATGTCCTTCTCCAAGGATTGGTCCCTCCTGGCCATGTGCTCAAAGTATGTGAGCCAGAGCTTCAAAATCCTAGCCTCCAAGGAGAAACTTGGTTT
>NW_006399782.1:12623025-12623689 GCF_000299155.1 Elephantulus edwardii | reverse complement strand
GTTAACAACCTCAATCTCTTCTCCAGCTATCATGGTGCTGCCAGTTGGCCCAGAGGTGTTAATCTTTTGGCTTCTTGATGCTGAGCTTCAGTCCATATTGAAGACTGTAGTCCTTGATCCTCTGTAGCAAGTCCTTCAGGTCCTCCTCAGTTTATGCAAGTAAGGTTGTGTCATCTGCATAATGTAGATTGTTGAGGAGTCTTCCTCCAATCATAATGACACATTCCTCCCCATAAAGCCCAGCCTCCCAGATTGAAAAAGTAGGAAGACAGGACTCATCCCTGATGCACTGATGTCTTCATGAGTAGTTTACACATTAGTAACATAAGTTATTAGTATAACATAAGTTATACATTTTGACCTGAGTATGATAGACTTGCTTTTGAGTCCTTCTTGGTGCATAATATCAGGAAAAACATGGCATATATTTATCCTTTTACTGGTGATATTTACTTTAATCACTTGTAGATGATTATTTCTGCAAGACTTTTCCACTTAAAGTTGTGATATTTTTTCCTCTTTGTGACTAAACTTACAAATTAGTTTCAGATGCTTTGAAAATATGTATATATCGAATTTTCACTAAATTTCTACTGTATACTTTTAGCATTAAATGATAATTCTTTTTTTTTTTTTAAATTATTTTTTTTATTGGGAAAAACAT
>NW_006399782.1:12591209-12622115 GCF_000299155.1 Elephantulus edwardii | reverse complement strand
AGCTTAAAGCCCCTGATGGCTCTGGGCGCTGACTCTCACCAGTGGCTATGGATGAAGTCACAGGCGATTTTCAGCCAGCGCCAGTAAATGATAATTCTTGCTTGAAACAATTACTGTGGAAATAATTTTGCCTTTTTTCTTATATATATGTAATTCATGAGGATGGACTCATGAATTCTCATTATGAGAGTTAAAATTCACTACTGTCATTTTAATTTTGATGCTCAAATAGGTCTAGATTAGGACAGTTAAAGCCTCTTCACATTCATGCCTATGCCCTTTTGCTATGTCCCTGTCATTTTTCGAGTATATCTTTGCTTTCTGCCATAGCAAAGTGTTCTTGGCAAATTTCTTCTAAGTAGTAGCTGTGCTCATCTTGGCAAAGCTGTTCTGGGTACCAGATGTGCTCACCACTCATCATTATGGTACCAGGGCTTCCAAGCCCTAGGCAGACAGAGTTAGGACACGTGTATGTACATGAGTGTCTGTGTACGTCATGTAGTCATTCATTATTTCTGTTACTTAAAAACCATGTGCTCACAATGGAATACTATGCAGCACTCAGGAGCAATGATTTTGTAAAATACTATATAATGGAAGAATCTAGATCATTATGCTAAGTTAACTAACTCAATCTCCTAAGGACAAATACTGCATAAAACCATTATTGTAAAAATAGAAGGATAACTAGTTAGATGTGGATAAAAGTCCAGAAGGGGAAGAAGAAGGGAGCAGAGAGGTAGAAGGGAGGGGAGAAAATCACTAGGATGACAGAATTTGGTGAGTAGAGGGAGAGGCTGAAGGAATTAGGGAGGATCCTGTGGGAACCTGAATAGACAGCATAATAGTGGGCATAGATCAGTGGTGATTAATTTTCTAAAACACAGTGTGAAGGTAGGAATGTATAAAATGCAGGGTGTATGAATGATACACAGTGTATACTAATTTAGTGTGCAAATCAATATAAAAATAGAGAGGAGGGGAAAATCCCAAAACAAAAACACCTTGAATTCATACTGATACCTTGCAGAGAGGGTTTTTTTTTTAATTATTAAATTTTATTAGTTTTAATGAACATTTACAGGGATTTTGGGTTTTCATTCCTTCATTGCCGCACCATTCTCTCTACCCTCCTCCCCAGTTTGTTCTTCTTTCCCCGCCATCCAAATGTCTGTTTTAATTGTCCAATTGCCACAGTGCTTGTCAAAGTCAGTTCTGATTAATCTCCTTTGTCAGTGTGTCCTTTGCTATTCCCTCTCACTCCTCCCTGAGAGAGACTTCACCCTGATTCATAAGGAAAAGGGGATGGCATATTCTCTTAGCTACTTCCTGCTGAAAAGGGACGCTGTGGGTTTCAGGGTGAAGATCTTCTCTCACTACTCTAAAGGGCCCCTTTGGCAGTAGGAAACACATAGACTATTATGGATTGATTTTGGAATTTAGATGCACTGTTGTTAATTGTGCTTAGCCGTACGTGTTCATATCCTTGAAGATGTATCATGGGGGGGTTTGCAGAGAGGATTTAACTTGCCTAAAACGGATACATTACCTGGAAATTATTTAGTTATGATGTGCCCTTGAATTAGAACCATTCAACCTGCAGTGGATTTCAGAGGCAGTATATCATAAGGGAGTAAATTGTCCCTCTTTCTCCTACAGAGCAGCTGGTGAATTCCATCCATGTGCCTTTGGGATTGCAGCACAGCTTCCTACCATTAGACTTAGATTCTTTAAAACTTTATGGTTTGTTTGACATAGATGAATCTAGGAAAATGATGTTGAGTGGCATAAGTCATTAACAAAAAGATAATTGTTGTTGCTGTGTGCCATCAAGTCACTTGCAACTCATAGCAACCCTTTGTACAATAGCCCTGAAACCTGCTCTATCCTGTGCTAACCTTATTGTCTCTGACACAGCTAGCCCATTACCCCAGTCACGGAATCAGTCCATCTCATTGAGGTTCTACCTCTCTTGCATTGTCCCTCTACCTTTCCACGCGTGAAGTCCTGATCCAAGGACTGGTCCCTCCTTGCAACATCTCCAAAGTCAGTCAGATGAAGTCTCAGAATCTTTGCCTCCAAGAAGTAGCCTGGTTTCATCCTCTCTAGGACGAACCGGTTCTCCTAGCAGTCCATGGTATAGTCAGTACTCTTCTCCAGCACCACAGTTTCTGTCCTCCCTAATCATTGTCTAGCTTTTTGATGCCTAGGAAGTAATTGCAAAGTCTATGGCCTAGATCAAGTGCACCTTAGTCTCCAGTTTAGTATCATTGCTCTTTAGTATGCTGAAGAGGTCCCTGATAGAAGACTTTCCCAATGCAGTTTTTCTTGATTTCCTAGCTACTGGGACCAAGAATGTTGATTGTGGAGCCAAGCAAACTAAAGCTGTTAACAATCTCAATCTCTTCGCTGTCTATCATGATGCTGCCAGTTGGCCCAGTAGTGAGAATCTTTGTTTTCTTGATGTTGAATTTCAGTCCACATTTAAGATTGCAGTCCTTGACCTTCTGCAGCAAGTGCTTCAGGTCCACCTTAGTTTTAGCAAGCAGGATTGTGTCATCTGCATAACACAGATTGTTGATGAATCTGCCTCCAATCCTGATACCACACTTTTCCTCATACACCCAGCCTCCCGGATGGTCTGTTCTGTATATAAATTGAAAAGGTATGGATATAGAACACTTCCCTGGCATACACCTTTCCAAGTTTTAAACCATGAAGTATTTCCTTGCTCTTTTTTGATGACTGCCTCCTGGTTCATGTATAGGTTTTGCATAAGCACCATCAAATGTTCTGGGATTCCCATCTTCTCAGAGTTAGCCACAGTTTATTGTGATCCACATAGTTAAATGTCTTTGCACATAGCCAATGAAACACTTCTCACGTTAGCTATAGTATCCCTAGTACTACGGCCTCTTCTAACCCCAGCCTGTACACCTGGAAGTTTTCTGTTGATGTACTTCTCCAGTCATTTTTGGATACTCTTCACCAAAATCTTGCTTATATGTGATATTAATGATATTGTTTGATAATTTCCACACTCTGTTGGGTCACCTTTCTTTGTAATGGGAACAAATAGGTCTAGTCAGTTGGCCAGGTGGTTGTCCTCCAGATTTCTTGGCACAACTTGGTGAGTGCATTTAGGGGAGCATCTGTTTGTTGAAATATGTCAATTGCTATGCCATCAATTCCCAGGGCCTTACTACATTAATATGAAAAGCTAAGGAAGGGGTTTCAGCCTTAAATATGGATCAAGAAAACAAAGATTCTCACCACTGGGCCAGTTGGCAGTATCTTGACAGATGGTGAATAGACTGAGATTGTTCACAGCTTCAGTTTGCTTGGCCCCACAATCAACACTTTTGGTACCATCAGCCAGGAAATCAAAAGATGTATTGCATTGAGAAAGTCTGCTGTCAGGGACCTCTCCAGAGTACTGAAGAGCAAATATATTTGAACAAATAGAAATAGTAAGTATCCTGAAGAATCTCTCAAAATGTCATTTAAGTTTTGTCGCTTAGCTAACAGTACCATGTATATCCAATTCTACTAATTGAGAGAAAACGCGAACTCATTGCCATCAAGTCAAAACTGACACACAGCTGACTTTATAGTGTCTTTTTGGAGGCTATAAATCTCATGAGAAGAGACTTTCCATCTTCTACCAAGCAAGTGCTGATGAGTTTGAACCTCCAGAGATGGCACCTTTGGATTAGCACTGCAACTCTGTATGAACTTCACCACCAGAGCTCTTACGAGACGGGAAGGAACTAAGTATAACTGCCAATCAATTAAGTAACCCATCAATTAAGTATTTAATGATATCTACATGTAACTGCTGGTGGATCTGACAGCCAGCTTGCAGCTGTGCATTTAAAACTTACTATGAGTCGCAAACGACTCGACTCGACGGCACATAACAACAACAACAACATGTCAACCAGTCTAAGATGGGCTTTCTGTAGTAAAGAAATTTCAGGGAAAAGAAAATAGCAAAACATAAAGAACAATAACTGGACAGTTTAGTTCTCAACTTAAAAGTAAAGATTACAGTAATACAGATGTGCAGGAATGAGCTGAGTATTTATTGAAGGTGCTTTGTCAACCCAGTAAGTTTTAAATGCACAGCTGCAAGCTGGCTGTCAGATCCACCAGCAGTTGCATGTAAGCTAAGGTTGTGGAAGTCTGCTTTCATAAATATCATAGCCTCAGAAGCCCTATCAGACATTTCAGCTCTGTCCTGCAGGATCACTGTGAGTTGGAAGTGACCCAAAGGTGATGGGCTTGTTGGTCTTTCGATACTGTCTATTTTAAAGGCGTTTTGATGTATTATGGCATCTAATATTTATTTGCAGAAGCTCCGTTGGCCCAGTGGTAAGAAGCTATACTGTCAAATCAAAAGCATGTGGTTCAAATCTACCAGCTGCTCTCTCACGCAATTTATTGCCTCTGAAAAGCTACTGGAGAGTCAGTTATGAGTTGGTTCCTACTGGATGGCACGTAACAACAGTATTTACAACATTCTCTTGAGGCAGGTTTTAACCACAGCATACACACTCAATGACTGTGAGAAAGGTGGGCAGGCTTTTCCCATTGCTATTTACACCCTGAGAAACCTGAGGGAGGGTCACTGTGAGTCATAAATGACCCCAACAGCTGTGATTGTGTGCCCAGATCCACAGCTGACATTTGGCCCAATTTGTAGTTAAGACTTTTCCACCACAGTTTGAAGAATAAGAAAATTGGCAAGGTGTAATGGATGCTCACAGTCTTTATTTACTTTAGCAATCTGCTCATCGTGCTGCCACAAGAGGCTTCATTCGGTATGGCTGGCGCTGGAGTTGGAGGACTATGATGTTTGTGACTATATTCAAGTAAGTGATCTCTGAATTGTTTATTTATTTATTCTTTTTTTTTTTTTATGTGTGTACCATCAAATTGGATCTGACTGGTACAGGAGGCGATTGTTCCTCCTTCTTCAGCAGAGCATCTGGTGGATTTGAACCGTGCACCTCTGGGATTGCAGTGCAGTTTCCTACCACTAGGCCAGTGATCTCTGAATTGTGAGAGAAGTTCCTTGTATACTATAAGGAACACATCTTTTGAGCAAATGGGACCACTGAAAATTGAAAACTCTCTGTAGAGTGATTAGTAGTGCCTTTTTCTCAAGAATTTTTGTCGAATGATATAGAAGACTGGTCAGTTGTCATTTGTTGTCTTCCAACCAGTCATATGTTGATACCAAAAAAGAAAAGAAAAGAAAGCTAAAACTTCTTTATGTTTCTATTTTTAAGTGATGTATTTATAGCAGAAATTTGATAATTCTTTCATTTATTCTTTAGCAAGAGAAGACTTACCTGGAAAGTCTGCCTGCATATTAGCAGTTTGAAGCAGGAATGACATCCACTTCCTAAACACCATGCCTCTGGAAACTATGAACTTTTGATAAATGTCAATAGTTATAGAAAAGCTTCAGTTCTTTTGTTCATGCAGTCACTGTAAGTCATGTGCAGCTTGACAGCAGTCAACAACAACCACCACAAACATGTTGAGGAGGTGGAGGCAAAGATTGACCTAGTAAACTCTTTTAAAATAATATTTGTCACTTAAATGAAAACAGAAATGGAAAAGGTAATAGGATGTGTTTTAAATCTTTTGGTCTCTTCATTTCTCCCTTCTTCCCAGCACAGTGAATACTGGTCTAAACGTGTACCGAGATAAAAATGCCCTAAGCCATTTTGCTGTTGCTGGAGGTAAGGTGTTTTTGTTCTTATTTATGTTTTAATCTTTTCAAATAGAGTTTAGGAAATGCTTAAGAACTTAGAAGATAGAGTCTGTGAGTGCTTTACTTGATATCCTATCACCTTTTATTTAACGTTCATGTAAAATGTATTTATGGAGAAAAAGCATTGAAAAAGCTTAGCTCTAGGTATTCAGGTGTTTATGGTGAATAAAATAGACACAACCTTTGCCACCATCTTCAAAGAATTTTATGATCAGGGTGGCTGGTAAAATAAGTTGCTATGATAGAGAAAGGGCACTCTGGTGGCCTAGTAGGAAAGAGTTGTGCTGCCAACCCAAAGGCAAGCAGTTCTAATCTACCAGCTTGGAAGAAGGTGGGCAGTCTTCTTCCATATGATTTACAACCTCTGAAAACCTGCTGGAATGTCAGCCGTGAGTCAGTTCCTTATTGACAGAACAATGATGACATAGAGAAACTAACAAATAGATGAGATACTGGAATCAAATGTTAATAGGGTGTTCAGAGAAGGTCTTGAAACTAATAATGCTTGGAGGATAAGAAAGAACAGACCTTAAAATGAAAAGTGACTCAGAGCATCAAGATTGAAGATTCTAAGCAAGAGTTTCTCAAACATGGATGAATTTGACTAGAACATAATGAGTGAGGAAAGAGAAGTTTGAAATTACACTGATGAGATGAATTAGTAAGGGATTACATTTTGTGTGTGTGTGTGTTAAGTTTGAGTTTTATTTTAGTTATCTGCATCTGAGAGCTCTTCTTTGAAATGAACATTGACACATTTTAAAAAATGTAAGAGAAGGTAACTGCCGCATGCGTTCACTCAGATTTACATATGTCTCTCACACATGTAAAACACATACATGTATGTCAAACAAGCATTTTAAAAAGTACTTAGAAAGAGTTAAGCTTACAAAAAGTTGGAAAAATAAAAATCATGTAGAGTATACCATTTACCTCTTACATCCATTGGCTCAACTGTGCATAACACTTTATTCCATTTATCAATTCTACTTTCTTGCTCTTTTATTTTTTATTTTTATTTTTTTTATTTTTGTGTGAGTGTACCGTCAAATCAGATCTGACTGGTACAGGAGGAGATTGTTCCTCCTTTTCCCGGCAGAGCATCTGGTGGATTCGAACCGTGTGCCTCTGGGATTGTAGTTGCAGCTCCTTGCCACTAGGCCACCAGAGCTCCCCCTCTTTCTTGCTCTTACATACACTCTTTCTTTAGCATATGTGAATGTATGCAGACAAATGTACATAAGCAGAATTATCTGAGCTTAATTTTTAATATAAACATTGTAAAATATAATGTACAACTAGGCATTAACAGCTTTGGGGTAGGGAGGAACCCAAATGAGTTACTGTCAAGTGGATTCTGACCCCTGATGACTCCATGAAGTTCTGATGGAGGGTCAGCTATGTAGGTTCTGATTTGACAATGAACAACAACACTGCTCTCACTAGGCTTTTCTTGGGAGCCACACTTCAGAAGCAGACTACTAAAGCTTTCTTCTGTGTTGACTCTGGGAGGATTTCAACTGCCAACCTATTGATTAGTAGCCCAGTACTTTCCTGTTTGTATAACTAGACCCTGCTTTTTGACATCATTCAGACAGCTAGAATTTCCTTTTCTAATTTTTAAGCATTTTTTAAAATGGCTATTCATAGCCTCAACTGTTCGTATCCAAAGCAAACCTTTGTCTTCACTCTCCTTGCTCCATTTCCTGTGCCTGCTGTTGTCTTCCCAGTCATCTACCTCTTTAAATGCCAAGACCAGAAGCTGAGGAATGATAATATTTTTATTATCCTTCTTTCTAACCATCTAGTTCTATAAATTATACTAGATAGATAGATACATAGGTAGTCACTTGCTTCCTTTTGTTTCTTACTAATACCAGGTTATTATGTATAATCTGGAACTATTCATTTACATAATTATCTTAGTTACTTTTTAAAATTAGCTGTATTATTATACCTTTCATCTGCTTGAAATTCAACAGTTGTCCATTACTCTAAAGATTGTGCCCATATACCTCTCTTTTGCGCCAATCTTAAAAATCTATTTTGATTTCCAAAACTGCTCATATTTTTGCTTTACATATTTTGGTTCCTCTCACTGAATATACCTTCCTCCTCTTAGAAGTAGTTTTATAAAACCCCAACTTTATTATTCAAGGTTACAATCATTTGTTAGCCTCTACTTCTGTAAGGCAACTTTCCTAACCTCTGTTTTCTTCTCTTTATATATAAGTGTCCCCTGTGTTTCTATAATTGACTAAAAATAGTTTATCAAACCATTTATAATACTAAGTTGTTATGATTATTTTACTTCTTTACTAGATGATTTAGATGTTTGTCTTTTATATCACAGACACTTGACATGTAACTGGGTAAAATAAATGTTTCTTGATTGATTGTAAAAATGACTATTAAAAGAAGAATAAAAAATTTACCTCTCATACAATATAAATTTTTACTTCAGACCAGCAGTCACCATCATACTTAATAATGTAACACTCTCTGATAATTTCTCTTGAAATCAGAATCAGGTCAGGTTGTCATCTTACATCCTTACTATTTGGCATTGATCTGATTTTCATAATAGTACATTCAGTGTTTGAAATAGATGAAGAACTTGGCGCACCGTCTCACCAAAAAGCAACAGTGAAGCTAGACAGAATTAAATACACATGTCTTTAAAGGTGCTTGATATTGACCAAAGGCATATAGAAAATTGAGGAGCTTTTATTTTAAAATAGCTACTGAAAGACTTGCTGTGAAGGGTCAAGGACTGCAGCCTTCAGTATGGACTAAGGCTCAACGTCAAGAAGACAAAGATTCTCGCCACTGGACCAATTGGCAGCGTCAGGATGGATGACGAAGAGATTGAGAGTGTTCACAGCTTCAGTTTGCTCGGCTCCACAGTCAACACTCTTGGTACCAGCAGTCAGGAAATCAGAAAGCATATCGCGATGGGAAAGTCTGCTGTTAGGGACCTCTCTAAGGTACTCAGGAGCAACAGTGTCTCTCTGGAGACTAAGGTGCGCCTGATACAGGCCATGGTATTTGCAATCGCTTGTTATGCATCAGAGAGTTGGACAATGACTAGGGAGGACAGAAGGAGAGTGGATGCTTTTGAGCTGTGGTGCTGGAGAAGGGTACTGAATGTACCATGGACTGCCAGGAAAACAAACAGATCCATCTTGGAGAGGATTCAACCAAGCTACTCCTTGGAGGCAAGGATTCTGGGGCTTCGTCTGACATACTTTGGACATGTTGCCAGGAGGGACGGGTCCTTGGAGAGGGACATCATGCTTGGGAGGGTGGAGGGACAGCGCAGGACGGGAAGACCCTCTATGAGATGGATTGATTCGGTGACTGGGGTAATCGGGATGGGTGTGTCAGAGGCGGTGCGGTTGGCGCAGGATAGAGCAGGGTTTAGGGCTGTTGTGCATAGGGTCGCTATGAGTCGGAAACGACTCGATGGCACATAACAACAACAACTGAAAGTAAGAATAGTAGTTCTTAGTTACTGTCAAGTCAGAATGGACACATAGCTGCCCCTCCAGCAGGTTTTTAGAGTCTGTAAATCGACAAGAGGAGATTGCCTATCTTTCTTCCACAGAGCACTTGGTGCATTTGAACAGAGTGTCTGTGTTGGCAGTGCAACTCTACCACTAAGCCAAGAATAGTGGTAGTCTGTAGAATTTTAGCCTGGGATTTTTCTACCCTCCAGTCCTCATGTCTGTGGTGCAGGAATTTTACAAGGACAGGACAGGAGGCCAGCAGATCTGCTGTTGGAGTGTACTGACTTCATTTGGAGCAAAGCACAGAAAATTCCTTTTCTAGAGGTATTTCTGAAAACAGCTAACCTGATATTGCTCTAAACAAGTAATATAGATCAATAGACCAAGCAGAAATTTATCTTATAACATGTAGGTAATGAGATGTCCAAACAGGACTTTCATAAGATCCTGCCTCTCTGTGGAGTTCTTGAACTCTGTGCACATATTTTAAATATTCACACACACTCTAAAGAGACGAGTAAAAGGCAAGTTGCCTTTAGGTGAATGTGAGACCTGGTGAATGCAGAAAATAAAAACTAGGAAAAACTTGCAAACTAAAATGAACTTTGAGTGAATTTCCCGAGGCAAGGATGGATACCTTGGGCAAGAGTAGGAAGCTCTTCTAGCATAAGGTGTTTAGCACAATCTCTGAGGAGTATATTTGCCTGATTACTAAGATAGGACAGTTCTGAAGAAACTAGACATAAAAACTGAGCAGAACTGCACTGCAATCCCAGAGTTACGCAGTTCGTATCCACCAGATGTCCTGCCAGAGAAGGAGGGGTAATCTCCTCCTGTACCAGTCAGATCCAGTTTGACGGTACACACACACAAAATAAAAAAAATTAAAAAATAAAAAAAAAACCAACCACCAGCAAAACCCAAAAACTGAGCAGAGAAGATTTGTCCAGGTAAATCAGTACATAAACAGAACTGTAATCAAACCCATGGGGACGGGGGAAGGAAGTTGCAATTCCAGAGTCTCTACAATATATTATCTAAAAGCTTAGATTTTAACATCATCAACAAAAATCACAAGACATGCAAAAGCAGTGGGGGGTGGAATTAGTCATTTGGAGGACCCTGACAAAAGATTTCAAAACAGGAAACCATGTGTGAAGCTAACAATGACTCATTAAATATATAATATTATTACAGAAATAGAAATTACAAAAAAGGTTTAAATGAGGATTTTAGAGTTGATAAAAGTATACTTGAAATTAAGAATTTAGTGGGAAAGAGGAGTTCAGTAGCAGAAGTGAAATAAAAGAAGGAAAAAACAGTCAATGTGAAAACAGATGAGTATTTATAATGTGTTCTGCAAGTGAACAGCCTTAGATACTTGTGAGATCTCATCAGGCATACCAGTGTGTTTGTAATGGATGTGCTTGGTGGAGAAGAGTGAAAAGGGCAGAAAAGGTATTTGAAGAAATAATGATTTTTTTATTCCCCAAATCAAAGGAAAAACAAGAACTTAAACATTCAGGAAAATCAAATTCCCAAAGGATAAGCAGAGAGCCACACACACTTAGACATATCATAGTAAACTGTTGAAGGACAGAAAAAATCTTGAAAGCATCAAGTAAAGAATTACTCATCATGCAAGGAACATTCATTTCCCCCGCCTCCAATTAGATTTACAGAAAAGTCATCAGAAATAATGTAAATCAGGATGAGATAATCCTGAAAGTGCTGAAATGAATAAGCTATCATCAAAGAATTCTATGTTTAGTAAAACTATTCTTCAAAAGTAAAGATAAAGACATAGTTAGATAAAAGACTGAGAATTCATTGCTAACAGACCTGTCTTTAATCTGAAGAATTTTCTGCAAAAAGTCAAGGACTATAGTCTTCAATATGAATTCAAGCTCCTCATCGAAAAACAAAGATTCTTACCACCAGGCTAGTTGGTATCACCAGGATAGATGGAGAAGAAATTGAAGCTGTTAACAGTTATAGCTTGCTCAGCTCCACAATCAACATTCTTGGCACCAGCAGTCAAGAAATCAAAAGATGAATTGTGTTAGGAAAATCTGCTGTTAAGGACTTTTCTAGAGTGCCATAAAGCAACTGTCTCAGTCTAGAGACTAATGTGTATCTGATCCAAGCCATAGTCTTCACAATTTCTTGCTATGCATCAGAGAGCTGGACAATGACGGATGACAGAAGATCATTCGATGCCTTTGAGCTGTGGTGCCGGAGAATAGTATTGAACAGACCATGGTCTGCCAAGAGAACAAACAGGTCTGTCCCAGAGAGATTGGGACCAGTTTGTTTACTTTAGGCCTGTGGCCAGAAGGGACCAGTCCTTGGAGAAGGGCATCATTTTTGGAAAGGTGGAGAGTCAGTGCAGGAGAAGAAGATCTGGGATGTGATGGATTGACACAGTAACTGGAGTAATAGAGATAAGTATGTTGGAGACAGTAAGATTGGCTCAGGACAGAGCAATGTTCAGAGCATAGGGTTAGCATGAATTGCAGGCAAGTTCTTCAGTCTGAAAGAAGCTGAAACCAGATAGTAAAATGGATAAACAAAAATAATTAAAGAGCACTAATAAAAGCACTCTTTACTCAACAGACTGAAAGAGATCTGTATTTGTTCCCATTTCCAAAAAAGGTGACCCAGAAGAATGTGGAAAGTATTGAACAAGATTGATAGTAACACATGCCAGTAAGATCTTGACAAGTACATCAGCAGAGAGCTGCCAGAGATTGAAGCTGGATCTAGAAGAGGCTCTGACACCTGGAATATTTATTGTTGCTGATGTCAGATAGATCTTGACTGAAAGGAAGGAGTGCCAGAAAGACATCTACTATGTTTTATTGACTGTGCAAAGGCATGTGACTTTGGGAATCTTAACAAATTGTGGTAATGCTGAAATGAATGGAAATTCCAGAACCATTGATTGTGCTCATGTGAAACCTATACATAGACGAGGAAGCTGTTGTTGGATCAGAGAGGAATGTTACATGGATTAAAAAAAGGTATGCATCAGAGCTGGACTTTTTTTTTTTTTTTTTTAGAGCTGGACTTTTTGAAGAAGATGTGGCATCAGGATTGAAGAAAGACTCATCAACAGCCTGCATTATGCAGCTGACAGAGCCTTACTTGCTGAACGTGAGGGGAACTTGAAGCACTTGCTGCAAAAGATCAAGGACTATTGCCTTCAGTATGGATTGCATCTCAACATCAAGAAAATAAAAGTCCTCACCATAGGGCCAACAGACATCATGAGAGGTGGAGAAAAGAAATTGTCAGTTATTTAATTTACATGGATCCACAATCAACAATCTTAGTACCAGTCAAGAAATCAAAAGACTTGTTGCATTGGGAAAATCTGCAGTAAGGGACCTCACCAGTATACTGAAGAGCAAGGATGTTACTTTGCAGACAAAGGTGAACCTGAGCTAAGCCATTGTCTTTTCAGCTATTTGCTATATATCTGAGAATTGGAAACTGAATAAAGATGACAAAAAAAAGAATCAGTGCCTTGATTTGTGGTGCTAGAGAAGAGCACTCAGTATCTCATGAACTGCCAGGAGGTTGAACAAATATGTCTTGCAGAAAGTACAGGCAAGATGTTTAAAGCGAAATATGGTGAAACTTCACTTCACATACTTTGGGCATGTTGTTAAGAGGGGCTGTTTCTTAGAGAAAGACATTATACTCAGAAAAGTGAAAGGTCAGCAAAGGGAGAAAAGCCATTAGGGTCACAGAGGTGATGAGGATGGCACAGGTTAGGGCAGGTTTCAGATATTATGTTCCTAGGGTCGCTATGAGTTGTAATTGTCTTGAAGACACCTAACAAGAACAAGTAAAGACACTCTGGTGGTGCAGTCCCTAGTGTGGTGGTTACTATCCAAAAGGCCTAGTGTCTCCATCAGTTTGAATCCACCAGTAGCCCTTAGGGAATAAGATAGGTTATAATTTCCCTTTAAGATTTACAACCTTCAAAATCTGATAGATGGTTGGCACAAGTAGGAATCTACTCAGTGACATTAAATTTGGTTTAAATGAGTAAAGATATGGTGCACACATATTGAGGGAGTTCTGGTGGCCTAGTGGCAAGAAGCTGTGCTGCAATCTTGAAGGCATGCGATTTGAGGCCACCAGGAGAAGGATGGGCAGTTTCCTCTTATGTGAATAACTGCCTCTGAAAACTTGCTTGAGGGTCAGGAATAGATCGGTTCTGACTCTATGGTACATAATAATAACAACAACAATAATGATAGGGGAAGTAGTTCAAATCTACAGGCTTCACTGAGAGAAAATGATGAGCAGTCTCCTGTAAAGATCTACAGCCTTGGAAGCCCAATAGAGGGTCACTGTGAGTCAGAAGGAAGCTCTGGGGACCCGGTGGTAAGGAGCTGAGCTGCCAACTCAAAGGCACAAGATTCAGATCCACCAGCTGCTATGTGGGAGGAAGATGGGCAATCTCACAGAGTTAAGCCGTAGAAATAAAAATAAGATTTAACTATTTTTTTGTCTGTAAGAGACATGCTTTAGGTTCAAGATACATATAGGTTGAAAGTAAAAAGATGGAAAGTATATACACCAGGCAAATAAGAAAAAGGAGACTGGAATGACTATAGTAATATCAGACAAGATAGATTTTAAGCCAAAAATTGTTATCAGAGACAAAGGAGGACATTTTATAATGCTAAAAGGGTCAGTCAATAAGAAGATATGGCAGCTTCAGAGACTTGCTGAAGGGTCAGCTATAGATTGATTCCAATGCTCTGGCAGTGAATGAGTTGAGTAACTTAACTTCAGAGTGAATGTCCATATCATGCAACTAAGATTTTTTGTTTCTCTGAACCTGTTTGCTAATGATAGTTAAAGCTCCCCATGTATTGATTTTTAAGGTTACAATTAAATTGTAGTGGTGAACTAAAAAATGTGAAATTTGTGAATAAGATTTACTGTACATGATATGTAACTGATCTATGAATAAAAAGATAAATATACAGATAGATACCTTTAAAATATAAAAGTAAACGAGGCTTATCCATTGCACTCTGGATGTGCTGACTGCTATAATTTCCCCAAATGTGGGAAACTACTGCATAATTTGTGGTGGTGGGGAACTGTGCTTGTGCTCTTCCCTATTAAAAAAAATAACCTAGACAGTAATGAAGATATTTGACCTCATAAAATTTTTAAAATTAAGCCTATGTCATAAAAACAGTGCTGTTATTAGTTACTGTCAAGTTGAAAATAACTCCATATCATTGGAGATATTAATATCAATAACAAAGTGTTATGTGCAGGTGACAAATAGAAGCCCCTTCATATCAGAAAAACAAAGACACCTCACTTGAAGATTGGACAAAAGATAGGAATTTTTAATTCACAGAAATAATACAGCTAGTTTTGAAACCGAAGGTCGAAACAAAGCTAACAGTATTTTGTTATTAATCAGAGAAATCCAAGTTGAAATTAGGAACCGTAGCTGCCCTCTCCAGCTGAGAAGAAAAATAGAGGATGCACAAGAACAGAAACTCATGCTTTTACTGAAAAATTTGTCTCTTTTGGATAACAGCCTAGTGGTTTAAATAAAAATCTTTACATGTTGCCGCAAATGATGGCTATAGGTGTCATGCACATTTTAATTAAAAAAGGAACATCATTGGTATGAAGTGTATTAATGCATTTATTTGTTAATTATTCAGTAATACACAGAAAAAAAATGTGTTTCTAAGCACGATCATCAATTTAAAAGTGTTCAACAATGTGTTAAAAATGTTTATATCCTTTGACCTAGAAGTTCATCTTAAGGAAACAAATCTATAGAAAAATTAATGTATAAGGATTATAATCACATGTTTTCTTAAAACAACCACAAATAGAAAAAATGTTGGTAAAAAAATTGTGGTATATCCATGCAGTAGAACTGTGAAGAACTTTAATGATACAGAATTGATACATAAAAATAAAAATTCAGCAGGTACAACATGGCTCTAATTTGATTTTTATAAATACTGTATTTTTGGGGTGGGGGAAAGACTAGCTATATATACTCCAAGTTTATTATTGTCTCTGGGCAGTAGGATTAAAGATCATTTTTTATTCTTGTAATTTAGAATTTTAAGGAAAAATTAATATATACTAAGACCTTTTCAGCATTTTCAGAGGTAGTAAATCACATGGGAGGAGATTGCCCATCTTTCTCCCACAAAGCAGTTGGTGGGTTCAAACGGTATGCCTTTGAGATTGTAGCACTGGTTCTTTTTTTTTTAATTTTTATTTATTTTTTATTTTATTTTATTATTTTTGTGTGAGTGTACCGTCAAATCAGGTCTGACTGGTACAGGAGGAGATTGTTCCTCCTTCCCCGGCAGAGCATCTGGTGGATTTGAACCGTGCAGCTCTGGGATTGTAGTTGCAGCTCCTTACCACTAGGCCACCAGAGCTCCCCTAGCACTGGTTCTTAATACTAGGTCAACAGAGCTCCCTAATAAATGCTACTATTGTTGTTGTGTACCATTTAGTCAGAGCTGAGCCATAGATGACCCTCCAGCGGGTTTTCAGAGTCACTGGAGGAGATTGCCCCATCTGTGCCCCACATGTAGAATAAAAAGATTCCGCGTGCTGGCCACCAGGTGGCAATGTAGACTATATGCTTCCAGTTTGGAGCCTGGCAGAAGGCATTTGGGGGGTTTTTGTTTTGTTTTTACTTATGGAAAGATTTTCTTGAAGGAAGAAAAGAAAGCAGTAGAGGTGAAGAAATTACAGATTTTTAAGGAGTGTGGGCAAAAATGAAGCGGATTAAGATGTTAGATCTACTGGATGGATATATTGAGGCCTTAGCTTTCTGGAGAAAGTTCTTAGCTACTAACCAAAAAGTTAGCGTTGTGAACCCACCAGCTGCCACTCAGGAGAAGAATGAGGCAGTTGACTTCAATAAAGATTTACGGCCTTGGAAACCTTATGGTACAGTTCTACTCTGAATTGAAATTGACTTCACAACACTGGCTACTTTTGGTAAAGGGGTATTTTTTCATTTAAATCTGCACAAAGAGTATATAGTCATTTTAGATTCAGGAAATTCAGGCTATGATGTTATTTTAATACTGAGTTCATGAAGCCTACTTAGGCTTTGTGTCCTTTTTCTAAGAAGGAAATTTTTAAAAATGGAATTCTTGTATTTAAAGACGGCTTAATACTGACTTTGTTTTAAATAGCTGTCACAGGAAGCCTTTTCAGAATAAACTTAGGCCTGCGTGGTCTGGTGGCTGGTGGTATAATTGGAGCCTTGCTGGGGTGAGTGTTAACATAATTCTATTCTAAATTGACATTATTTTCATTAATGCCTTGGCTGTGGTTAAAAGGTGAATATAAAATGTTGATTTGTAGTGCCGTCATTCTCCTTACTGGTTGGCTTTTCTTAAAAAATTAGAGAGCTTTGCCTTTCCTTCCATCTGCCTACCCTAATTTTTTTTTTTATTGTAATTGTGATTTTAATGAAAGTTTACTGAAATGTTGAACCATTTTACACTCCCACCAGCAGATTGGAACCCTTATCCACCCCAGTTTTTAATGAGATATTTATGGTATTTTCTTTTTTCCAGTCTCAATAGATTATTTCTACTGTTGACATTATTTTAGTTGTCCTATACTGAGATCTGATGGCTTCGTGGTAAAGACTTATTCTCAAAGACGCATGGTTCATGGGAGACAGATGGGCATTTTTTCTCTCTTTCATTTACAGCCTCTGAAAACCTGCTGGAGGGTCAGCTACGAGTTGATTTTGACTCAGTGGTACATAACAAAAAGAACAACATTATTAATAAAGTGACTTGATTTGAAGGGAAAAGTTGAATTTAGCAAAAAATAATTTTTAAAGTTAGGGATATTTACTTTATTATCATATTCATTCTCTTTGAGAAAATAGGGACTAGTATTGCTATAATAATTTTAATCTAAATGAATCTCTCAGTGGATGTGACTTTTCCCCATATTGGTTATAATGGTTGTACCAGACTCTTAAGTTTTATTATTATTACTCTTTCAGTTTTATTATTTTTATGTTTGTGTACTGTCAAATTGGATCTGACTGGTACAGGAGGAAATGGCCTCTCCTTCTCCAGCAGAGCATCTGGTGGATTCAAACCATGTTCTTTCAGGATTGCAGCGCAGCTTCTTGCCACTAGGCCACTAGAGCTCTCGACTCTTAAATTTTAGCATGTTTTGGTAGTCTTACCATCCTAAATCAGAAGCATCTCTTCCTCCCTAGCTGGAACCATTTCAAACCATTGATTTCCTAGAAAGTTATAGCATAGAAGCTTTTTGCTAGAGCTTGAGAAATACATATTTTTCTCCTTCTCCTTGCATATTCTTCATGGTTGGTTTGTTGTTTTTTTTAAAGCCAATTTATAGGTTTATTTATAGCTCTGTTATTGTTATTACCAATTAACTTTAGAGATTTTCATGATTGTTGTTCAGACCAGGAAGAATAGTGCCTCAGAATCTTTTCTTATTTTACAAGTATGTTTTAATTTTCGTGTTTGCTTACCTGTTCATGAACAGATGGCTCTGTACACATCCTCATGCCTTAGCCGAGATTTTCCACGTTGCTGATCAACTGGCTTTTTCTCTTAAACTTTTCCTCTGCTTTCCCCTTAGCACCCCTGTAGGAAGCCTCATGATGTTACTTCAGAAGTACTATGGTGAGACAATTCAAGAGAGAAAACAGAAGGATCGAAAGATACTTCATGACCTCAAACTGGAGGAATGGTAAGAAGCATAAAACTGAGGAATTTGACTTTTTAATCCCTTTATTATTGTTATGTGCTTTCAAGTTGGAAATAACACGCAGGTGACCTTGCAGCGGCCTTCCAGCTGCAGTAAATTACATGGGAGAAGATATCTTTCTCCCTGGAGAAAATTACTATCTTTCTCCCTTGAGCAGCTGGTAGATTTGAACTGCCTGCCTTTGAGTTGGCAGTGCAACTCCTTACTACTAAGCCACCAGAACTTCCTAAATAGTAGTGACCTATTAGCCATAAATATTCTAAATGGCTACTAAATCAAAAGTTTATTTTTACTGAGTCCTTAAGCAGCGTTGTTATGTTAAGTGCCATTGAGTAGATTTCCAGCTCATAACCTGTGAACAGTAGGTGGAACCCTTGCTCAGTTCCACACCATCTCATGATCAACACCATGCAAAAGTCCTTTGTTGCAGTCCCTGTCCATCCTTCTCACTGACTGTCTTCCTTAAACAATAGACTTAACTTTTTAGAACTCTGTCACTGGGTTCTCCCTGTATTCAGTTTTCCCCTTCAGTAACATGTTATCATGGTGCCTTTATTGTGATTAGTGAACTTTGATGGTGTAGTCCACAGGGAGTTGCACTAATCCAAAGGCCATGCATCTCAGGTGATTTGAACCCACCAGTAGCGCTGAGGGAGAAAGATGAGCAGTGTTTTCTTGTGTGAATTACAGCCCCCTTGAGAACTAGCTGGAGGGCCAGCTATGAATTGGTACCACCATGATGGCAATGAGAAAGTTATAGTTAATGAACGAGTATTATCACATTATTATTAATTAAAATCCATAGATTATATTATGGTCACTCTTTTTGTAGTGTTCAGTTACATGGGTTTTGACAAAAGCATACTATCATGTTTCTACCGTTATTGTATCATACAGAACAGTTTCACTACCATAAAAATGCCCTGTTGTTGATAGGGTCACTGTAAATTGGGGTTGAGTCAATTAAAAATTATAGAGAAATCAGTTAAGTTGAAAATAAGAAATAGAGAAAATCACCAAAACCAAAGATCATTTAACCAAGAGATGTAAGAATTTGGAAATTCCTAACCATTTTTTTACTTAATTTTTTTTCTATTTATTTCTTCGTTCTTCTCTTAGTATTCCTAGTATGCGTTTGTCATATTTTATAATTGATATTAACGATTCTTGGATATTCAATTCCATTTTTCTTTCTTTCCTTTTCATTTTAGGAGGTTTCTTTTTTTTAATTAAATTTTATTAATTTTAATGAACATTTACAGAGATTTTGCGTTTCCATTCATTCATTGTTGCACTATTTTATCTACCCTACCCCCCAGTTCGTTCCTCTTTTATTTTCCCCCTATGAAAGTCTGTTTTAATTGTCCAGTTGCCACAGTGCTTGTCAAAGCCAGTTCTGATTAATCTCCTTTGTCATTGTGTCCTTTGCCATTACCTTTCACTCCTCCCTGAGAGAGACTTCACCCTGATTCATAAGGAAAAGGGGACGGCGTATTCTCTTAGCTAGCTACTTCCTGCTGAAAAGGGATGCTGTAGGTTTCAGGGTGAAGATCTTCTCTCACTACTCTAAAGGGCCCCTTTGGCAATAGGAAACACGTAGACTATTGTGGAGATTGATTTTGGAATTTAGATGCATTGTTATCAGTTGTGCTTAGCCGTACATGTTCATATCCTTGAAGATGTATCATGGAAGTGTTGCAGCCTAGAAGACACAAATTTAACTAACAAGTTAAAAGTACATGAGTCAAAAATTAAAAAGCAATAATATTCCAAGTAGAGCTTCTAATAGTGGCACAAATCAAGTTACAGAGGGAAGTTAGTTCTTAAAATAAAAGGCTTATTGACTAGCATTTTGTCTATTATAGTATAAAGGTTAGGAACCACAAAGATGTAGAGACTCAACTATGTCATTTATTGTTCTTAAGTCTTGGACCAAATTCCATCTACCACTGGGTTGTTTTATAGCTCAGAAGTCCCCATGCAAGGCAGAGGTGAAGTAAGGAGCTGCTTATGAGGTTTTCTGTCAATTCCAACAACTAAGAAATAGTGTGATGAGTTGGGACCTCAGAAAGCTTAGGACCAAATAGTAGGCTCTTGTGTCCAGGAGAAAACGAATATACTTACCAGTAATGTTAATGCTCATCCACAGCTCTTCTGGGAGGATCTAAATTGTTGAAGGAGGTTTGTATTAACATCTTTTCAAGCCTACAAGTCTTCTCTTGGCAGTGTCCAGTCTACTCATGAGCCCATTCAAGTCACTCAGCATTTCTATTCCTTTTTTTTATTTGTGACTATTCCTTTTCATTCTCCATCTATCATGATGTTGCCTTTTGGCCTAGTGGTAAGGATTTTTATTTTCTTAATGTTGAGACGTAATCTACATTGAAGGTGCATCAAATCCTCGTTCTTTCAGCAACGAAGGTTATGTCCTCTACATAATACAGGTTGTTGATGAGTCTTCCTTATATCCTGATGCTTCTTTCTTCTTCATAGAGTCCAGCTTCTCTAATGACTTGTTCAACATACAGATTGAATAGATAAGAGAAAGGATACAACCTTAACACAGATATTTCTTCATATTGTTCCCTTGATCTTTTCAGACAGCAGCTTCTTGGTCTGGGTATAGTTTTCACATGAGCACAATTAAAGTGTTCTGGGATTCTCATTCTTCCTAATCTTATACATAATTTGTTGTGATCCACACAGTTTAATTTCTTTGCATAATTAAAAAAAAATGAAGTAAACATCTTTCTGTTTTTAACCAAGAACTAGCTAACATCAGCAATGATATCTCTCATTCCAAAGTCCTCTTCTGAATCCAGCTTGAATTTCTGGCAGTTCTCCGTTGATTTTGCTGTTCTAACCATTTTGGATAATCTTTAGCAGGATTTTACTTGGCATGTGATATTAATAATATTGTCTAATAATCTCCACATTGTATTAGATTACCTTTTTTTTTGTGGAAATAAGAACAAATATTATTCTTTTCTAGTCAGTTGTCTTCTAGATTCCTTGGCATAGACTGATGAGCATGTCCAAGGCTGAATGTGTTTGTTGAAATGTCAGTTGATATCCCATCAATTCCTGGGGCCTTACTTTTCACCAGTGTCTTTAGTGCAGCTTTAAATTCTTGCTTAATTACCGCTGGTTCTTGATCATATGCTACTTCCTAAAATGGTTGCATGTCAGCCACTTCTTTTTAATTCATTGACTCTGTGTATTCCTTCTGTCTTGACTTTAACAACACACATGTTGTTATTGTTGTTGTTAAGTGCCGTCGAGTCGCAGGCGACTCATAGCGACCCTACGAAGGAGAGTCCTCAACGCTTGGGTGTCTCTCATCCTCTCTCCAGGTTCATAGGGTTTCCGGAGGCAAGCTGTTTACGGAAGTGGGTGTCACTCTTCCAAACTTGTTTTAATCGGGAAGCTCCACACTACTCACTCTCTGTCTGCATTGGGTAACCAGCCATTAACGCATTTGACACATCAGTGTCACAGTGTTCAGCCTCACAGCAACCACAAGTTACCGCTGTCTGGAAACTTGTACACCAGGGTTATATGACCTAGAGGAATGTCTGAACAAAAACAATGAAAGACTGCCCTTGGGCCCTTCAGGGTCTTACCAACCCAGCACGCCCAAATGCTGGCAAAGTCCTTCCATCAGACCCCCTGTTCATCTGGCATGTCCGCTCTGCTGACCCCCACGTGGGGCCCAAAGAACACCAAAATTGCCCTGAGCCCTCAAACCTGCTGTACACTCAAACCAGCATATAAACTATATTAATAATGTTGTTAGGTGCTGTAAAATCGAATACAACTCATAGCAACCCTATCCTATCCTGTGCCATTCTCATCATATCTGAGATACTTGAGGCTATTGCTGCAGTCACTGTTTTGAGAGTCTTCTCAACAAATGAGTTTCCTTTCTTTTGCTAACCCTCTACCTTTCTAAGCATGATACCCCTCTCCAAGGAATAGCCTCTTATAACAACGTGCTCAAAGTATAGATGTCTTAAATTCCAAGTTTGATAACTTAATAATCTTTATTATATCTAGATCTGATTCAAATACTTACTATATTCACACAGTATTTTGTTAAGTTGGTTTTCATGACTTTTAATATGTTTGTTAATTTTTTGTCTTGAAAGCTGGACTTTTTAAAATATGTATTGCATTGTCTTTTTTTTTTTTTAGTTTTTCCTCCACTCCTAAGGTTAAGAAGGCCTTTAGTGTGAGGTTGTGCTGTTCTCTGTAGAAGCGAGGCTGTGCCTGTTGTTTACTGTAGTTGCCATATGCTAAACTTTCCCCTGGTCTTATGGTCTTCTTTGTTGTCTGTGGGATCCACTGTTGTTGTTGTTGTTGTGTGCTGTCAAGTCTCTTGTGACTCATAGCGATCCTATGATCCTCTTATAGAGCCCTAAACCTTCCTCTATCCTATGCCAACCTCACTGTCTCAGACATAGCTCCCATTACCGCAATCACTGAATCAATCCATCTCATTGAGGGTCTTCCTCTCCTGCGCTATCCCCCCACCCTCCCAAATATGATGTCCCTCTCCAAGGACTGGTCCTACCTTGTAACATGTCCAAAGTATGTCAGACGAAGCTTCAGAAGCCTTGCCTCCAAGGAGCAGCCCGGCTTTACCCTCTCCAGGACAAACCTGTTTGTTCTCCTAGCAGTCCATGGTATATTCAATACTCTTCTCCAGCACCACAGCTCAAAGGCATGAATTCTCATAGCATGCAACTGCGAAGACTATGGCCCGAATCCAGCACACCTTAGTCTCTAGCCTGACATCGTTGTTCTTCACTACTCTGAAGAGGTCCCTGACAGCTGACTTTCTCAGTGCAGTTAGTTTCTTGTTTTCCTGACTGCTGGTACCGAGAATGTTGATTGTTGAACCAAACTAACTAAAACTGTTAACAATCTCAATCTTTTCACCATCCATAATGATACTGCCAATTTGCCCAGTGGTGAGAATCTTTGTTTTCTTGATGTTGAGCTTAAATCCGTATTGAAGGCTGCAGTCCTTGACCTTCTGCAGCAAGCCCTCAGTCCCTCCTCAGTTTCAGGAAGCAGGGTTGTGTCCTCTGCATAACTCAGGTTGTTGATGACTCTCTTCCACCAATCCTGATGCCACATTCCTCCTCGTACAGCCCAGCATCTCGGATGATCTGTTCTGCATACAGATTGAAAAGATATGGAGACAGAATACATCCCTGCCAGACACCTTTCCCAATTTTGAACCATGCAGTGTCTCCTTGCTTTGTTCTGACGACTGCCTCTTGGTTCAACTATAGGTTTCGCAAAAGCACAATCAAATGTTCTGGGGCTCACATTCTTCTCATAGTCACAGTTTCTTGTGATCCACACAATCAAAAGCCTTTGCATAGTCTGCTGCTCTCTGCTTTCTGCCAAGATCCATCTAATATTGGCTATAAAATTCCTACTACCACAGCCTCTTCCAAATCCAGCCTGCACATCTGGCAGTTCTCTGTTGACATGTTGTTCCAGTCGTTTTTGGAAAATTTTCAGCAGAATCTTAATTGCATGTGATACTAATGTTATTGTTTGATAATTTCCACACTCTTTTGGGTCACCCTTCTTTGGAATGGAAACAAACATTGATCTCTTCTAGTTAGTTGGTCAGGTGGCTGTCCTCCATTTTCTTGGTACAACTTGGTGAGCACATCCACGGCAGTGTCTCTTTGTTGAAATATGTCAATTGGTATGCTGTCAACTCCTGGAGCCTTGTTTTTTGCCAATTCTTTGAGAGCGACTTAAACTTCCTGCTCATTACTACAGGCTCTTGCTCATACATTATTTCATGAAATTCTTCTGTGTCAGCCAATTCCTTCTGGTACAGTGACTCTGTATACGCCTTCTTTCTTTTTTTAATGCTTCTAAGGGTGGATTTTTAAATAAGGTATGAGCCTCCAAGTTTTCTTAGTTGTAACCCCTTGTTATGCAGGAGCCCTATTGACATGGCAATACGGTTCAGGGAATGGGAAACTGATCTTATGGTTAAATTTAAGTCTTTCAGTGCTCTTGGGCTGGGACCTTCGCAATACTGCTCTGCCTTTTTTTTTTTTTTTTTAAAATTAACTTTAGATGAGATGGGAAGTGTAGAGAGAAAGGGAGTTGGGTATTTCCTTTCACTTTTACCAAAGGTTAAAATGGCCTGAAGTTGAGTTGGTTTTTTTTTCTTTCCCCGCAGTAATGGGTTTAAGAGGCCACACTGGATACTCCCCCGACTCCATGTTGTTTTGGCTCTGATAAAACTCTAACCTAGATGCTGGTAAAAATACCTATTGCTAAGGATATTTGCTGTTGGGTACCATTGTGTTAGAACCTACTCATAGCTGACCCTCTGGTGGATTTTCAGAGGCAAGTAATCACATGGGAGGAGATTGCCCATCCACCAGCAGAGCAGCTGGTGGCCTTGAACCACTTTACCTTTGGGATTGCAGCGCAGCTTCTTACTACTAGGCCACCAGAGCTCCCTAAGGATAATGTTGGTGTTATGTGCCATTGACTCCTCTGCGACTTATAGCAACCCTTTGTACAATGGCCCTAAGCCCTGCTCTATCTCTTGCCAATCTTATCATCTCTGACACACCTATCCCTATTATCACAGTGACTTAATCATTTCATTTCATCGAGGGTCTTCCTCTCTGTGTTGTCCTTCCACCCTCCCATGCATGACATCACTCTCCAAGGACTGATCCTGCCTTGCAATATGTCCAGAGTAGACAAAGCTTCAGAATCCTTGCCTGGCTTCACCCTCTGCAGAACGAACTTGATCTGTTCTGCGTATTAAGGACTGGTTAAGGGGAGAGAGGTATTGAATGTGTAGGCAGAAGTAGAAAGGGATGTCGGTGGAGCAGAGAAAGGGGTGGGTCAAGACACATGTGGCAAGGGTGGGGAGCAACACTGAATCTGTAAGTCATTTCTCTAATTGGGTAAATGTCTTTCATTTGCTCCTTTCTGTAAATGCTTGTCTGTCAGATACTATTATAAAAAAAAAAAATTAAGACAGACTAGGAAGAAAGATTGGCATCTACTTCCGAAATAACAGGTCTTCAAAAACCCTATGTACAATAGGGATGATGTTGTTGTTATGTGCTGTCGAGTCGCTTGCAACTTATAGTGACCCTATGTACAACAGTCCTAAACTCTGTTCTGTCCTGTGCCACTCTCATTGTCTCCGACACATTCATCCCGATTACCCCAGTCACTGAATCAATCCATCTCCTAGAGGTCCTTCCCCTCCTGCGCCTGCTCTCCACTCTCCCAGTCATGCCTGCCCTCCACTTCTCCAAGGACCGGTCTCTCCTTACAGCATGATATAATTGATGCCTTTGTGCTGTGGTGCTGGAGAAGAGTATTGATTAAACCCTGGACTGCGAGGAGAACAAACAGGTTCATTTTAGAGAGGGTGAAACCATACTGCTCCTTGGAGGCAAGAATTCTGAGGCTTCGTCTGACATACTTTGGGCATGTTGCAGTCAGTCTTGGAGAGGGACATCACGTTTGAGAGGGTGAAGGGACAGTGCAAGAGAGGAAAACCCTCGATGAGATGTATTGATTCAGTGCTTGGGGTAATGGGGGTAGGTGTGTTAGAGATGATAAGGTTGCTTAGGATAGAGCAAGGTTCAGAGCTATTGGACATAGGGTCACTATGAGTTGAAAGCAACTCAATGGCATGTAACAGCAACAACACAGAAATACAGAAATCTGGCTGTAGAGATAGAAAAGAAAGACAAATCTGATTGTGTAAGGAAAACACAAGTACTAATAGCCTAGAAAAAGAACGAACCTATTATTTGGAAATTATGTCTTCATAAATATACATATTTAGTGCTATCCTCTCTGTCTTTTTGCTACTTAGGTTACTTTTTCTTTTTTATTTTTAGGTTAATACTTTTATAGCTTTTGTTCTGTTCCTACAAAGTGTGGCAACAGAAAATTTAACAGAGATGCACACCCTGTCCTTCCTTGAGAGCCCTGAGACAAGTGGAAGCCAGCCAGTGAGGCTAATACCTCAGTGCAGGGTATTTTGGCCCCTTAATGTCACTTTGAGGCCCAGAGTTGCAACTATTGGACCCAGTGTCATGTAATATCTTAGGATTAGGTACAGGTTAGGAACAGGTTAGGAGAGAGAGAAAAGTCATATATTTGAAGTGCAAGTGTCAGAATTGGCTCATGAGTTGTCAAACAAAAGTAGGGAGACTAAGAATATGATCCCTCTCCCTTTTTTCCGATTACTATAAGAACTAAAGAAATGGAACCATACTCAATCTCTCTTTTTTATCCTTTAATTACAGGAAATCCAGGCTGCACATTACTGAGTTCCTCCCTGAAGACATTGAAAGTAACTTACAGAAGAATACTTCTGAGGAGGATGCTAAGAAAATTGAAGCTCTGCTAAATCTTCCTAGAAATCCTTCATCAGTAGATAAACAAGACATGGACTGAAATTGTTCTGGACTTGAAAATCATTGACAAGTTGAAAAAATTCTGTTCTTATGATCATTGTCAGGCCACTGCTTGATTGGCCTACTGGGCCATGACCCTATCTAGTAAGCACTAGCCCGGGTAGTGGCAGTGACTTTTTCCTAAAGAAAAAAGAACATCTTCACTTTACTTAGTCTTAAATTTAAATACATGTTTGTATCTAACCAGTAAAGATGGAAATATGTACAGGTATGCACTGCTTAATATCCATGATATGTTTTGTGACATAGGATGTTAGGTGATTTGGATGTGTCCATGGATGTGGGCCAGCTGGGTGCTCTGGCCCAGGAGCTGCTATGCAGTGCTCAGCCTGGCCAACCCTACCTGTATCTTAGAACAGCTCTTGGCTGGATCCCACTGGCCTGGTGGCCAAAGAAGCTCTTGCCGCCTCAGATGAGCACTCTACCACATCCTGCCTGGCTGGGCAGCCTTCTCTAAGCCAGTATCAGAGAAGGCCAGCTCACCTGGGGGAGACTGCCCAGGAAGGGGAAATTCAGGCCAACGGGACGAAGGGGAGCACACTGAGTAGAAAGTGGGGACTGGAGCTGCTGAGTCACAGGAGCCACAAGAACAAGGGCTGCCAGTGTGGTCTTATTCTTTCATCACTACAGACGATGTGGCTTCTGGGCCTTGTGCCCAGTTGAACAAAAGTTGAGTCTCCAAGCTCAAGATGAGGCACTCAGGTAACACAGTGACATGACACATGGATGTACGTGCAGTCAGGTGTTGCCTGAATGGACATATGGATGTAAAGTGAGCCAGACTGATAATTAAATTTAAGACCAGGTAAAGTGAGAGCTGGTCAGCAGTGACTTGGTTCCAACTCAATAGCATGTGACAATAGCGACATACATTTAAATATGTATTAATATATGTTTCTTTTTGCTGGATTTTGCAAATGTGAATAAAACATTTCCCAAAATATCTGAGTTGAATTCTGCATGAATATATTTATCCATGTAGCTTTTTAAATGGTGTTCTGGTAGTCACTAGAAAGAGGAAAGGAGAGAAGCAGGTGAGATGTAAAGCATTTGGCCTGTGCCGTCTTTTTACATTTGAGTCTTGGAAATAGTTTGGACCTAAGTGAGTGATAGTGTTTGATTTTATTTTAAGAGAAATCAAATTTGGATCCTATGGCATATAAATAAAAATTTAACAAAATGTTAGTAAGGTAAGCATTATTAAAGAAACAGCTCAACTTTGCTTCTCCTTAATTTGTTAATATTGCTGGTCAAATATCTACCATGTGAGTGCAGGAGTTACTAAGAACATTCCCTATGCTTGAGTAGCTTACTGCTGGAGAAGGAAGGGCACTGTCCTCCTGTACCAGTTGAATCCGATTTAACAGTGTACACACACACACACACACACACACAATTTATTTAAAAAATTTTTTGAGTTAAAGTTTACACAAATCACATTGGTTTTTCATTCAGTTGTTCATACTTATTTTGTTTTATAACATCAATTACAGTTGATTGATATAATTAACTAATTATAATATCTAATTACACCCTCATTTTCTATTCTCTTTCACCCTGATTATTTACTAACCAGTCTTTATGCCCCTTTTCCTTCCCATCAAGTTGACTGACTCATAGCTCCTTTTGAACAATGAATCTCAATCCGGTGCTGTGCTGTGCCATCCTCATCATCTCTTGACGTACTCAAGTCCCCTCTTACAATCATATCAAATCCATCTCTTTGAGGGTCTTTCCCCCACCCCCCAACTCTTCACCTTTCCGAGCATGGTGTCCTTTTCCAAGGACTGGCCCTGGCCCCCCCTCACAACATGCCCGAAGCATGTGAGACAGCTACAGTATCCTCGCCTCCACAGAGCACCCTGATTGTACCTTTTCTAAGACATATTTACTTGCCCTTTGGGCAGCCCATGAGTACTCTTTAAGCACCACAACTCAAAGGCATCAATTCTACTTGTCATCCTTATTCATTGTTCAGCTCTCAGATGCATAGCAATTGAATGAAAAGATAATGACTTGAATTTAGGGCATGTCAGTCATCAAATTGACATCATTGCTCTACAGCACTTTGGAGCGCTCCCTGACTGTAGACTTGCCCAATACAATATGTCTTGATTTCCTGGCTGCTGGTGCCAAGGGTGTTGATTATAGATCCATGCGAGAAAAAATCATTTGACAGTTTCTGGCTTGTTTTCATCTCTTCCTTATCTGTCATCTATCTTGAAGATTGGCCTGGTGGTGAGGACTTAAATGTTGTGATAACCCACATTGATGGCTATCGTATTTGGTCCTCTGCAGCAAGCCATTCAAGTCCTCATTTCAGCTAGCAAGACTGTGTCATCTGCATGATGCAGGTTGTTGATGAGTCTTCCTCTGGTCCTTATGCTACATTCTTCATTCTTCATAAAGTCCAAATTTTCGATGGTTACATTTTCACAATATGAATAAATTTTGTTCATATCATAAATATAATTTATCATAAAGATAAAATGAGCTCTTGTGTCAGGAAGTGTGAGGATGGCACAGGATAGAACAGGGTTCAGATGTTTTGTTCATAGGTTTGCTATGAGTCATACTTGACAGCACCTGACGATAAAGATAATGTAATTTTTGAGAAAGTATTATTAATACTGCAAACCAAAAGCTCACAGTTCAAGGCCACCAGTCACTCCACTGTAGAAAGATGGGCAGTCTTCTCCTGTGTGATTAATTATCTCTGAAAAACTGACAGAGGGTCAGCTATGTGTTGGTTCTGACTCTATACAAATTAATTAGCCAAAAATTTGAGATCTGACTAAGTGATTCCTTATTTTGTCCTCCTATGGGAGTGCTAGTGGTAAGGAGCTATGTTGCCATACTAAAGGCACATGGTTCGAATCTACCAGCTGCTCTTCAAGAGAAAAATCATCATTTTCCTGTTGTATAATTTACTGCCTCTGAAAATCTGCTGGAAGGTCAGCTGTGAATTGATTCTAATTCACACAATGACAACATGGTTACTTCTTGAGGCCTCTTTGATCATGTCTAATTATTAATTTTAAGAGAATATGCCAGTTCTTAATCTCATTTGTTCAAGCTCTTAGCAGCCCACTGTCTTTGCTTTGTTCAGCAATTTAATTGAGAGTAACCATTTCGAGAGCGTCTTTCTATTTCTCAGAGTGTATAGCAGAATCTTGTCCCTTGTAGCTAACAAAATGAAATATTTTAAGTGAAATATGCAAAGAGCTGGAGTCGGAAAATCAAAAGGGGCTGAGCTCGCTCAGCTTTTCTTAAGCTGAAGGAACTGAAGAACAAATTCAAACCTCGATTTGCAATATTGAAGGATGCTTTAGGCAAAATATTAAATGATCCAGGAAGCATTAAAAAAAGATGGAAAGAGTATACCAAAAGGAATTGGCAGACACAGAAGACTTTCATTAATGTGTGAGCAAGAGTCTGTGGTGATGAAGGAAGAAGTACAAGCTGCTCTGAAAGAATTAGCAAAAAAACAAGGCCCCAGGAATTGATGGCATACCGATTGACATATTTCAACAAACAGATGCTATCCTGGATGTGCTCACCAAGTTGTGTCAAGATATGTGGAGGACAACCATCTGGCCAACTGGCTGGAAGAGATCTTTATTCCCATTCCAAAGAAAGATGACCCAACAGAGTGCAGAAATTATTGAATAATATCATTAGTATCACGTGCAAGTGAGATTTTGCTGAAAATTACCCAAAAACCACTGGAACAGCACATCAACAGAGAACTGCCGGAGGTTCTGGCTGGGTTTAGAAGAGGCTGTGATACTAGGGATATTATAGCTAATGTTAAATGGATCTTGGCTGAAGGCAGAGAGTACCAGAGGAATGTCTATCTGTGCTTCATTGACTATGCAAAGGCAAAAAACTGGCTGACTCTGAGAAGAATGGGAATCCTAGAACATTTGATTGTGTTTATGCAAAACCTATACTTGGACCAAGAGGCAGTCGTGAGAGCAGAGCAAGGAAACAGTGCATGGTTCAAAATTGGGAAGGATGTATGTCAAGGATGTGTCCTAGCTATATTCCTTTTCAATCTATATGCGGAACAGATTATCCGGGAGGCTGGGCTCTATGAGGAGAAATACGGCATCGAGATTGGAGGGAGACTCATCAACAATCTGCATTATGCAGATGACACAACCTTGCTTGCTGGAACTGAGGAGGACCTGTAGTGCTTGCTGTAGAAGGTCAAGGACTGCAGCCTTCAATATGGGTTTAAGCTCAACATCAAGAAAACAAAGATTCTCACCACTGGGCCAATTGGCAGCATCATGATAGACGGTGAACAGATTGAGAT
>NW_006399782.1:12583123-12590904 GCF_000299155.1 Elephantulus edwardii | reverse complement strand
AGAAGAATATTGAATATACCATAGACTGCTAGGAGAACAAACAATTTCTGGAGAGGGTGAAGCCAGGCTGCTCCTTGGAGGCAAGGATTCTAAAGCTTCAACTGGCATACTTTGGACATGTTGCAAAGAGGCACCAGTCTGTGGAGAGGGACTGCACAGGTGAGGAAGACCCTTGAAGAGACAGATTGATTCTGTCACTGGGATAATGGGGTTGAGTGTATTGGGGACAATAAGATTGGCAAGGGATATAGCAGGGTTTAGGGCTGTTGTACATAAGGTCGCTATTAGTGGCAGTCAACTCAATGGCACATAACAACAACAACAATAACGTGTTTTATTTTACTTTTCCTTTCAGACTGACTTGAGATATTGATTTTTAAAATTTTTTTTGTGTGTGTGTGTATGTGTACATATGTGTACCTTCAATTTGGACCTGATTGGTACAAGAGGAAATTGTCCCTCCTTCTCCAGCAGAGCATCTGTTGGATTTGAACTGCTCACCTCTGAGATTGCAGTGCAGTTTCTTGCCACTAGGCTACTAGAACTTGCCAATATTGATATTTTTATGACTTGTAAAACTAACTTACTCATTGAGAAATTATGCTGTGGTTACATTTGTTATATACACATCTTGAATATGAGAGATGAACAGTTCCTCAGAGAAAATACACATTTTATGACTTTATCTCTGATTATAATACTCTCCTTTTCACTTTGCACTGATCACGTAGATCACAGTCAGTTCTCTTGAGCACATATATTCTAGCAGCACTATAATCACAGCACTACTGATAAATCAAATTTGGTCCTGTCCTGTGCAAAGCAACCCAAAATATATCTTTAGATTGAGCATATACTTTTATTTTATCATATTTGCCATCTCTCTTGTTGTTGGGTATTAACAGTACTCAAATGAACTGTGAAGATTAAATCTCAAAGGATGAAAAGTGAGCGCACAAATACTCCCAGGTAAAAACAAAATGCTTGAAATCTATGAAGGGCCTATGTTACTAATTGAAATATTGTCCCCCAAAATGTGTCAATTTGGCTATGCCATGAGTCTCAGTATTATGTAATTATCCTGCAATATGTGATGCAATTATCCTACCCTAATCTCTGTGATGGTAATGAGGAAGGATTAGCAGAAGTAAGGTTAATTAGAAAGCACTCTATAGGAATACAAATGAAAATCTTCTGAAATATAAAGGAATTACATAAGCAAGCAGAGATCAGACAAATTAGAGCTCATGACCACCTAGAAAGAAGAGCCAGGAGCAGAGGATATCCTTTCAGACTGGGGCCGCTCTGCAGGAAACATCTAGAACCATAAGACCCAGAAAGAGAAAGCCTTCCTTAAAACTGACACTCTCAAGTTAGACTTCTAGTCTCCTAAACTGGAAGAGAAGCAATTACTATTTTATAAAAGCCATATACTTGTGTTGTTCTCATCTGTCTGCAATGGACTTTTGCTCTCTTTGTGGGTGATTATCCCTGATGTCATCTCACAACTCATCTCGCCTTCGATCATTGGTGTTCCATGCTTCACACCTATTGTTAGGATGACTTTTAAATTCATATCGGGTAGACTCAAGATCATATTTTAGTTATTGTGGGTTTATTTTCATTTTCTTCAGCCTCAATTTGAATTTGCACATGAATAATTGATGGTCTGTTCCACAGTCTGCACTTGGCCTGATTTTGACGGCTGCTGCTGAGCTTCTTCAGCGATTCCTTCCACAGATGTGATCAGTCTGATTTGTAGACCATAAGGTGTAAGACCATGTGTAAGGTTGGAATCTGTATTTTTTTTTAAAAAAAGGTATTTGTGATTAATAAATTATTGAACATAGACAATTCAATAATTCTATTTGTGGCCTTCTTTCTGTCACTAAGTCCATACTTTTCTACTCCTGTTCCTTCTTCATTGTTTCCAACTTTTGCATTCCGGTTATCAGTTATCATCAATGCATCTTGATTGAATGTTCAGCCAATTTCAGACTGCAAGATTTGGTAAAAATCTTCAATTTCTTCCTCTTTAGTTTTAGCTGTGGAAACATATATTTGAATACTAGTAACAGGTCTTCCTTGGATGTGTATCGATAATATCCTTTCACTCACCACATTGTACTTCAGGATAGAACTTGAAATTGTCTTAACTATCATCTGGGAGGCTGGGCTGTATGAGGAGGAATGTGGCATCAGAATTGGAGGAAGATTCATCAACAACTTGTGTAATGCAGATGACACAATCCTGTTTGCTGAAACTGAGGAGGACCTGAAGCTCTTGCTGTGGAAGATCAAGGATTGCAGCCTTCAATATGGATTGAAGCTTAACATCAAGAAGTAAAAAGAGAAAAAAAAAAGACTCTTACCACTGGGCCAATTGGCAGCATCATCATGGTGAAGAGGAAGAGATTGTCAACAGCTTTAGTTTGCCTGGCTCCACAGTCTACACTCTTGGTACCAGCAGCCAGGAAATCAAGAGACAAATTGCACTGGGAAAGTCGGATGTCAGGGACCTCTCCAGAATACAGAAGAGCAACGATATCAGTCTGGAGACTAAGGTGCACCTGACCAGACCATAGTCTTTGCAATTGCTTGCTATGGGTCAAAGAGCTGGACAGTGACTAGGGATGATTGAAAGAGAATAGATGCTTTTGAGCTGTGGAACTGGAGAAAAGTTTTGAATATACTATGAACTGCCAGGAGAACAAACAGGTTCTTTTCTAGAGAAGATGAAGTCAGCCTGCTCCTTGGAGGCAAAGATTCTGGAGCTTTGCCTAACATACCTTGGGTATGTTTCAATGAGGGGACCGGTCCTTGGAGAGGGACGTCATGCTTAGAAGGGTGGAGGGATGGAGAAAGAGAAGGAGACCACAAATGCGATGGATTGAAACAATGACTGGGGAAATGGGGATAGGTCTACTGGAGACAATAAAGTTGGCACAGGATAGAGCAGGTTTCAGGGCTGTAGTACACAGGGTTGCTATAAGTTGCAAGTGACTTTACAGCACATAAAAAAAACCAACAACATGAATGTAACACCATTCTTCTTTTTTCATTCCAAGGGTAGTGTATCATGTGATTATCTGATTCAAAGTGTCCAAAGATGGCCCATCTCATCTCACAGATGCCTAGAAAGTTAAGGTTCATATGTTCCATTTCATCATGTAATTTTTCACAAGCTCTAGTTTTCCAGACTTCATACATCCCATATTTCATCTATTAAAGGATATTTTTCCTCATTTTAATTGAATTCCAATCTGTCTCTATCTCTAATACCATAACTACTCATGTTCATTTGTTATTCACAGGGTTTTCTGAGGCCTGCTATTTAAGAAGTGGATGATCAATCCAGTGTTTGGGTTAAGACCCATGGCTGGCATGATGGGGTAATGTCCTGGATATGGATATTAAGGTGACAGCTGGATCTGCTATGTTGTGGCTTCACACAAAGCTGAAGGGCCTTGAGCCTGAGGTTCCAAAGGGATAGTGTGATTGAAAAAGATCCAACTTCTGTGTTGAAGCTACTCTAAAATAATAGGCCCAGCCATCAAAGAGGAGGTGGATGTGATTGAAGAATGCATGAGGTCATCAAAAATCAATGCATAAATACAAATGGAGAAGGGTGATAATCTCCTTTTTATATGAGAATTAACTTTATAGATTCCAAAAAGGCAAATTTTATGACTCCAAAATAGAAGAAAAAGTGCAATACATATTTCCTCAGGACTTTTGCTTCATAGGGTTGCTGTGAGTCGTGCTCTACTTGAAAGCAATCAAGAATAACAACATATTTCTTAATGTTATAATTTCTTTATATATACTTCTAACTTTAATAACCACAAAGTGCTCAACAGAAAACACATTTTTAAAAAAATTATTATTTCTGTGTATGTATGTGTGTGTGTGTACCGTCAAATCGGATCTTTCTGGTATAGGAGGAGATTGCCCCTCCTCCAGCAGAGCATCTGGTGGATTCGAACCACACACCTCTTGGATTGCAGTGCAGCTTCTTGCCACTTAACCACCAGAGCTCCCTCAGAATACACATTTTAACACCCAAAGAGATTACAAAACCCTCAGCATGCAACAATGGTTAAAGAAAGACTTATTTATTGCCCTTATTAAGTATGAAAGTAGGCATTGTGCAGTGGCTTAATTGTGGTGAAATATTTGAAGAGTTTATGAAAGTAAAGAATAGTTGTTAGGTTGCTATGTAGTTTACTTAAGACTCCTAAGACTCTATGAAGAATGGATCTGAACCTTGCCCTGTCCTGGGCCATTCTCATTATCTCTGTTACTTGAACTCATTGTTACAGTCACTGTGTCAGTGATATAGACTTTCCACCTTTCCTAGCATGATGTCCTTTCCCAAGGACTAGCCCCTCGTAATTATTAGGATGTTCCTGGGCCTGGTTTGTTAGCCAGGCTCAATCTACAATGTAGACAGAAGGATAATTAATGACAGAGACAAGTTTATTAAGATAGATAAAAATTTACAAAGAAATAGAAATACTCTTAGGTGACAAAAGTGGGTCAGTCTCGAGAAGGGAGAGCAGACGCTGTACCCTTCTGGAGCCTTGAATGACTTGAATCTTAACACTTCCTGGTTCCTCTTGAGCTCCCACCTGCTGCAGTGGCAGGCATTTCAGTGCATCCTCATTGGCCCTTGCCCACTGGGTCAAAATGCACTGACTGGCTTCATCTGCTGCAGCTTGGTTTCATTTCCTGTTTCTTCTCTGGTTTCTCATGACCATCTTTGTCCCCTCTGACCCTGACATGCCCCCCCTGAGAGAGATGGATCCTGAAAATCTTTTTGGAATTGGACGTGGTTCATTCTGGTGGCTTCTTGCTGACTTTGGAACATAGTTCTACCTATGGGATCCACTTCTTCAGCTATTGTTGACCTTCTAATTTTCCATGATGATGAGGTCTCAGGGATGTAGGGTATTGGCATCAGTTGGGGCCACTTGGTAATATCCTTGTATCAGCAGAATTTTCCATTGGAAGGCTTGTAATCTGAAAGATAAATTTATAAAACCTATTAAAAAGACATAAAAATAAAAAAGGTATGACTCTAGCCATAATAACAACAGCAAAGACATTGCGCCTCCTATAAAAGGTAAAACTCATATATAACCAGGATTAATCATGGCACATGCGCCACCTGGTTCTACCAACACAAAATCTAGGGCCAGGCATATACATATATAGGGGGCTCTAGTGGCCTAGTGGTAAGAAACTGCACTGCAATTCCAAAGGCAGGCAGTTAGAATCCATGGGAGAAGGATGGGCAATCTCATTTTAATTAATTCCTTTAATTAACTGCCTCTGTAAACCTGGAGGGTCAATTACTGGTCAGTTCCATCTTGATGGTACACAACAACAACAAAACCACACACATATATATACACACACACAGAGAGAGAGAGTGTGTCACTCCAGTGAGGTCGATAGTTTAACCAAATCTCCATTGGGCAACTGCAGTGACAGTTCCCACGACCTCTGCTACTACATCTCCTAGGCCACTGGGGGGGCCAGTAGCCTATGGTGCAGTCCTTGGTGTGATCACATCAGGACCAATCTGACACATTGAAGGGAAGACAGACTATTACTTCAACCTGATGGTGATTGTCTATTGCTGCATTGGTGGGGAGTAAGTTATCTGTCTAGAACTGTGTCCTAACTAAGCTAGGAAATGTGATTTCAATCCTTCCGGAGATTTCACTTTAGGATTGCTGACTCAAAAGTCTGTAAGATTTTCTCCCCTAGCTACCACATCAGGACCAAGCTATTCCCCTTTCATATTCTCTGATGATGTACCATTTGAAGACAAAGAGAAAATAGGATTAATATAAAAGGATTATTTTGTTATTTTCAAGTAATGTTAAGTTGACTCCAACTCATAGTGATCATTTGTACAAATAACAAATTTGAACCTTGCCCTTTCCAGTGCTATCAGAGGAGGGGGTGCATCTACATAATTCTTACCACATCAGACACAGTTTTAAGCCTAACAAAAAAGATCTCTTCTGGTAGGGGAAGGATCTTCTTTCCAACAAAATATATACAATAGACTCACTCCTCCATCCACATTACGCTCTGAGATGGAGAGGAGCCGGTGGGGGGTGGGGGGAGTAGATTCTTGTCATTCAGAATCAGCTGCTTCCTTGAGACCATTTGGATCCTGGAGCGCTGTGAGCCATCATTTGCCCAGTGACCTGGCCTTCCACACTGGTATCAAGGGATGCGAAATTCTATTCCTTCTCCCTCACATTCCAATCATTATTATTTTTTTGGTTTGGGGTTGGTTTTTTGTTTGTTTTTTCCCACATTCCAGTTTTTGAGGTCCTCGTCTGCATTCCTTTCTGACATGCCTCACTTGGCGGCAATCACAAAAGCCACTGTAGGCCTTCTGTTCCTTCTCGCATCTGGCAGTTGAGTATCATCTATTGCTCCCATCAGCTTTGCCACCCTTTTCTATCTTCTTCCAGGTTGTGGTTATTGAAGACCATGGTGGCAAACTTTAAAAGTTCACTAGAATCCTCCTTGTGACCAAGGGCTCGTTCGCGCAACTCTCTGCAAATTGTCTGGGGCTTACTGATTAAGAAAGTATTTATAAAACACTAAACCACCCCTCTGCTGATTCAAGGACTAGATTAGCGTGTCACCGAGAGCTTCTACTAGACAGCCTTGGAATGCAATAGGTTTCCCTCCCTTATTCTAAGTGATTTCTGCAAGCTGGGAAAAATGTATTGGCTTAACAGATTTCTTTTATGCCTTCTAATAGACAAATTTGCATATCATCTCTAGCAGCTCATCCTCTGTTCTCTGCCTGATATACTTGGTAAGTCCATGAGGGATCTTGTAGGGAAACGGCTGTGTTCCCAGATTCTAAATTGTGGTTGTTGGCTTGAAATGAATCCGCCCACTGTTGTGTGGCTGAAATAATTTGCTGCTTTTCAAGAGCAGAACAGCACGATGTGGGAAGACCCTTTAAGTCACTGCATGCCATTTCAAATGTTTTATTATTATTATTATTATTATTATTATTATTATTATTTTTGTGTGTGTGTGTGCCATCAAATAGGATATGACTGGTACAGCAAGAGACTGTCCCTCCTTCTCCAGCAAAGCATCTTGTGGATTTGAACCCCTCCCTTTTGGGATTACAGTGCAGTTCCTTGCCACTAGGCCACCAGAGCTCCCTCATTTCAAATATTTTTAATTAAGTGATCAAATTCCTTTGTAAACTTTCATGCGTCTGTCGAGACATTTCTTTTCCTTTGTTGTTATGAGCCATTGAGTTGCCTGCAACTCATAGCAACCCTATGTCGTTCTGAACTCTGCTCTAGCTGTCCCTCCACCCTTCCAAGCATGGTCTCCTTCTTCAAGGTCTGGTCCCTCCTGGCCATATGTCCCAAGTATGTGAGATGGAGCTTCAAAATCCTTACCTCCAAAGAGCAGCTTGGTTTCTTGCTCTCTAGAATAAACCTACTTGCTCTCTTGACAGTCCATGGTATGTTCAATACTCTTCTCCAGCACCACAACTCAAAGGCATCAATTATTCTTCTGTCAGCCCTCTGATTCATAGCAAGTAATTGCGAAGACAATGGCCTGTTTCATAGCGAGTAATTTTGAAGACCATGCCCTGAATTAGGTGCACCTTCATAACCAGACTGACATCATTGCTCTTTAGCACTTTGGAGAGGGCTCTGAGAGCAGCTCTCCCTAGGGCAATTCATCTTTTGTTTTCTTTCTCTCTTTCCTTCCTCCCT
>NW_006399782.1:12564447-12582903 GCF_000299155.1 Elephantulus edwardii | reverse complement strand
TTTCTTTCTTTCTTTCTTTCTTTCCTACTTTTCCTCACAAGAACATAAAGATTATGGAGGAGAACTTAACAGAAAATTTTAAAAACTAACACAAGTTTTTCTTTCAATAGTCCTTGGGTAGTTATGACAGAATAGGTTCCACTTTTTGTTTGTTTCATTAAACAAGGATTTTGGTCCAAAGTTTTGTTTGGTTTTAGTATCTGTTTCATCCCATCTCCTGCCCCCGTCAGCTCTGCTTTCTCTGCAGCCACCATCTTTTGGTGCTCCAGTGTAGACTGCTGTAGGAATCACATGAAGGAGGGTACCCCCTTTCCATAGAAGGAGGAAGCCCTCGTTCTTATCTGCCAACCCAATCATGGCCATTTGAGTTGAGATCACTTCAGCTGCTTGAGTAACCTAACTCAACTTCTACCATATCTGTCTCATGAGCTGCTGTAATCATCATAGTGACTGCTTCCACCATGAGATGGTGGGGCCCTCGTTTAGGTAGAGCACTACGTGAGTTACCATAACTCTCACAGGAATCTCTGCAGGAGCCTCCACTTGGATGATCTGAATAATTACCATCGGGACCATAGCCATCTCTATAGCCTCTGGATGAATAAACATCATGTGAACTGGAATGGCCATAGTCATGACATATATAATTTCTTGGTGGTGGTGCATCACCTCTTGTAGCCCGAGAATTTGGGTAATCTCTGCTTGAATAATTTTCTTTAGTAGAATTCCCATCGTCTCTTGGGGACAAATGAACATCTTTGTGCGAAGGTGAGGGTTCCCTTCTTGGTGGACCTCCATAACTATCTCTTCTACATGATGCATGTGCTTTTCCACCCATCCCACTGCTGCTTCAAACTGGTCCTGAAGGGGCTGATCTTTTAAGAGGAGGCCCTCCCCTTCATGGTGGTGATTCCCCTTTCGCTGGCACAGGAAAATTCATAGAATAGCCACTATCATCCACGTGCCCCCTCACGTGAAGGGGGTCCCCTGCTTCCTCTACTTCCTCCTCTTCCACCTCAAAGACCTCTTAGAGGACCTCTTCTTCTTGGAGGTGGAGGGGATCCACACCTGCCACTTTCAGATGCTTGTTTAGTGGCTTGTTCCTCCTTGATGATCTTTCCATCTAAGGACTTTCCATTCATATCTCTGGCTGCATCTTTGGCATCCACTGGGCTTTCAAAGGTGGCAAAAGCAAATCCTCTTTTTTGTTGGTTTCTCGGTCTTTCATGAAGAGCACTTCTACAATCCGTCCATATTTTGCCAAATACGGCTTCCAGGGCTTTCTCATTTGTTTCTGAATTGAGACCTTCAGTGAAGAGCTTTCCTGGGCGATCAGTTTCAACCACATTTCCCCCAGAGGTGTTTGCTGTAGACCAGAAGACAGTTCCAAGCTCCTTTGAGCTCACCAATTGGTGTTTCAGTGAGGCACCGCACGAGGGCCTTGCCGCTCCGTTAGAGGACTAGGAGAAGACGCTGAGCTACGGAGCAGTGAGCGTCTTCTGATTTCTCGACTGTCTTCCCTTCTGGAGAATAAGTTTAGCTGCAGTTTTTTATTCTACATCAAAGATCCATTAAAAGGTCAACTTCCACCATGTTCTACAGGAGACTGAGGCCAGATTTCATTAGACTTTCTTAAGCTTTTATTTCCTCAAACTGTGGAAGCCAAGTTGTTCCCCATTTTTTTTGTTCCCCATTTTTGAGAGTACATTCAAGAGAACTATTTGAAGAGATGGAAGCTGACTGTCCCCATCTGAAAGAGAGTAGGTGAGTTTCCTCAGGTTGTGCTGTCCCACAGCCCCAAGGGAACCTAAGCTCCGGCTAGTATAGTGCATCCTTCTTTATAGCTGACTTTCACAGGGGTATCTGCTTTCTCTCTCCTCCCCAGAAGTTACATCATGAATAACTAACACACACATACACACATGTAATTAATATATGGCATTCAATTAAGTCAGTAAATACAGGAGGGGACCTTGATAATCAGCGTTCAAGGCCCTCACTAGCCTTATGTCAGTAAACCCACGAGTGGGCCCTAAACATTTCAATCAGTGTCTAGGGCCCTCACTTGCCTTAATTAGACATTGACCATATGGAACCCCATTACCAGTTTTTTTTTCCTAGGGAGAATTTATGGCTGTGTAATTACACTGTGTATTATGTACACAGTAAAACCATCTTATTGTGAGAACTTTCTTATAAACTATCTTATGAGTTTATGCTAGCATAAATCTTTTCGAAGAGATGATCAGTCCAAACGTGACCAGTACAATGTGAAGCTTTCAACAATTACTGTTAAATATGAATGTTGTTTTGAGATGCATGCATATGTTATTCTTATCTGTCAAAAGAAGTTTGGATACTTTCACTTTCTTCTGAACCTGATAGGGAAGTGGGAGAGCAACAAGGAACACAATGAAAAATAAAGTACTGGCTAAATGCCAATAATACTTCGTGATCCTCTTATATAGATGTGCATATTAACACGCTTCCTTTTATCAGCAACATAAAATATTCCTCCAGCAGTATCAGGAAATCAGATCTAGTCTCACACGTTAACCTGCTATTGGACAAATGTTTCTACTTCTAGAAGGACATTCACTATGCATATGGGATAATGGATGTGTGTATATGAATATGAATACTTCCGTCCTTCCTATGTTCCTCCAGTCATTTCCTGAAAGCCACCGAATAAAGAGAACAGATATTTAAAGGACAAAGTGGGGCAATTCTACTATATATGGAAATACATATATATGTATAAATGGAGCCCTTATGGTACACCTGATTAAGGACTCAGCTGCTAATTAGAAGGGTGATGGTTTAAACTCACTCAGTGACTCCACTGGAGAAGACCTAGCAATCTGATTCCATAAAAGTTATGATCTTGAATCACCTGTGGGGCAGTTCTACTTTGTGACATGGACTCCTAGGAGATGCCACCATGTATACAGCATGTACACAGCACTGAAGCATTAACAGCCCAGCGTTGGATTGGTGAAGGGAAGGAAGAGCAGAGTCAGGAGATTTGGGTTCTGCCTCCAGCTCTAGCTTTCACAAGTCAAGCTACCTCCTGGAGCTTTGATGTCCTTGTCATTAGTGAGACTATTTTTGTTGTTGATATGTGCCATCGAGTTGTAACTGACTCATAACTAACCTTTCAGTGGGTTTTCAGCAAATCATATGGGAAGAGATTGCCTATCCTTCTCTCGTGGAGTAGCTGGTGGATTTAAACCATGTGCCTTTGGGATTGCAGCACATCTTATTACGAGTAGGCTACCAGAGCTCCTCTTAATGAGACTGTTGTTGTGTGCTGTCAAATTGGAAAGGACTCATATTGATTTTTAGTGGCAGTTAACCACACGGGAGGAGAACAGCTCGTGAATTGGAAATGTGTTCCTCAGCCGTGTGAATAAGCCTAATATTCTCTAATTACTCTTCTAGGACTAAATAAATCTGTGATCTTAACACCGATCAAGGTCACCAGAACTACTTTTGTCCTTCGCATACTCCTCTAGTCATTTCTTGAAAGTGTCATTGAAGGGATGAGAACAGATGTCTGAAGAACAAAGGGGGGCAATCCTGCCTTCTACAAAAGATCCAGGAAGAGAAAAATCACAGCTCCACGGGGACTCTGAAGAAGTATAGGTTTCTTCAGATTGTGACCTCTAAATTCACAGGGGAGGAAACTAATTTAAAATTTTGTATCTCAAGATCAGGTGGGGGAGCTCTGGTGGCCTAGTGGCAAGGAGCTGCAACTACAATCCCAGAGGCGCATGGTTCTAATCCACCAGATGCTCTGCCGGGGAAGGAGGGACAATCTCCTCCTGTACCAGTCAGATCTGATTTGACGGTACACTCACACAAAAATAAAATTAAAAAAAAAAAAAGATCAGGTGGATACCCAACTTCAGGTAACATTGTAGACATTAATCTAAATGACTGAAGAGGATGGCTCACCAGATGACTAAAGAAGAAAGCCTACTTGTGGACAGACGTGTGTGTGACAAACAAGTGTGTAGAATACAGACATGGTTGCTTTTCTCAGTAAGCCTACCACCTGGCAAAGGAGATAAGAAATGGCACATGAAAATAAACTCAAGGTAGTATGTGATGACATACATGCGCTACTGAAGTCCAGAGATCAAGCAGTTTGAAATGGACAGGGTGATCACAGAGGTTTTATGAAGAAGAATGGAGACATGGGTTCATTTAGTATCAGCAGAATGAGCAGAAGGTTGTTAAGACAGAGGGAAATGCTAGGTAACTGGGTAACTGGGGGAGACAACCTGGCTAGGGAATCCTGAAAAGTAAACAATATGTGGAAGTCTTAAAAGCACAGAACAGAAAGTTGGCAGACTTTTAGAGAAAAACATGTATAGGCTGCTATGGTACAGTGAATAGATGTTCAGATGGAGTAGTGTGCAATACATTGTTGTTGTTGTGTACCATCGAGTCAGAACCAACTCATAGCTGACCCTCCATTGGGTTTTCAGAGGCAGTTAATGGCATGGGAGGAGAGTGTCCATTCTTCTCCTGCAAGTGTGTAAAAGTTGTTAACTAAAAGCTTGATAGTTTGAATCTATCAGCTGCTCTGTGGAGGAAAGATGGGCCATCTTCTTCCATCAGGATCGTCAGCCCTGGAAACCTGATGAGTGCTCAACCAGAATTTTCTCACTAGAGGTCTGTTTGATTTTGATGTTTATATCTCAAGGCACCTCTGCTGATGCTCATCTCTTACGCTGTTACCATTCTAATTGTCAAAGTAAAACCCGAATATTTTATGGAAGTTAGAATCACCCTAAACCTGACATAACTTTCTTGGATCCCAGTGTTTTAATGCTTCTCTTCCATGAAAACACCTGGAAAGATTAACAGAATACAAAGTTGCTTATCACTATGACTATGACAAAATCTAAAACTGCCCAACAGAAAGAACATTCCAGATTCCAGAATCAGCAAACTATTTCCTGAACCAGTCAGAATGAATCTAAAGTCGTAGGTTCCAATGTATTGGTACCTACTGTATTCATATGTGACTTCCCCAGACCAGCCCATATAAAGATCAACTTAAAAACGGAAAATGTTCAGACTTTAAAACATAAATTGGAGTGTAGAAAGTTAAACTCACTGCCATTGATTCATTTTGAACATTTTCTGAAGAAAGTAGAATGCCTTCTCATTTTGAGGCTAAGAAATGACATTATAAAATTAATATGTTTTACAGTTCAGTTCCAATGTTGAATTGGTAGATTAATCTTTGGCAGGAGATGGAGAGACTGAGGAGGACGTTACTGTGTTACTAAAAAATGACCCCGTGAAAAGAGCATGGGGAATATTGAGAAGGCTGAATTTGAGTTCTACAAACTCCACAAGTGGGAACTGACCCTATCAACAGCAGCCACAACACAAACCCAATTCTCAGGAATTCAGACATGCCCCCTGTGCTCTTGTACCTCCTTCTACTCATTCCTACTGCAATCCTACTGTTCTACTGGATCTGAAATTCATTACAATAACTACATAGACCTCACAGAACCATACTCACAATTAGGGATTTTATTAGGGAAGCTAACGGGTGGGGTAGTGGTCCCAGGTCAACTCTGCCATACATCAGGTCTCTGGTCTTCTGTTGCAGTAGCCGTTGTTCACTTGCAGATTCTGTTCTGAGTGATGCAGGAATCTCTGGCCCCAAAGGACACAAGGGAGCATTCTCTGCTTCTTCTTCAATGCTGGTAGTGAGATGCCCCAAATTTCTGCCCTTTAAACCTGCTTGATTTAAACCTGGTGGAATGGTGAAACTAGCCAATCTCCTTGTGGATAGACTAAACACATTCTATTTACATATTTCTCCCCCCCCCCCCCCCCCCCCCAAGTCATGTGGCAAAGTCAAGGGCAATGGACTACAAAAGCAATTTTCAAAAATAAGCTCACTAAATCACAGGTCACTTCCTGACTTTTCTAGCCATGGTCCTTTCTATTTTAAGGATTAACATTTCCCTTACAATCTTATTAGTAACTACATTCATGAAAACATGTAAGCCAGCTACTTCAGCCCTTAGGCTTTTATCTTCTCTATTTTAGATAGCCAATATCTGATTTGCCCCTCCCTGCCAAACAGTACTCTAAGGAAACAAGCATATTATTTTCTCTGGAGAATCTTCTGGTATGATTTAAACTTTGAATGTCTGCATCCATAAGCAAAGTCCAGTCCAGAGCAAGCCATCAGGTGGCACCAATCAAAACTAGCTCACACCATGAAACACCTCTTTTCATCTAGTTTGTTTCTGGTCAATTCATCTCTAGACACTGGTTAAGTCTAAATGGTCAGCACTGTTTATGGTAAGAATCAGAATAGATGACATTACCTGGTCAAAAGAATGGAACATGACAGTGACCAAGGTCCAAGGAAGGCTTTGGGGGGGAGACTGAGAAAGATGAGAGAAATTATGTATACTGCATTGAAACAGATGAGGCAGAGAACTGTTTAAAAGGAATATATGATTAGGTATTATTGTCATGACAGGAGTCCAGAATGAAGGCTGCATAGTGAAGTGGACTTGGGGGGAAGGGATTGTATAACAATGAAAGAATTTTACTTTTACTTTTCAAAGAGAAGAGTGAATTGAGGGGGAGGGGTGGTCAGGGAGAAAAACACAACAATGAATGAGTGGAAAGCTAAAGTCTTTGTAAACTTTCATTAAAATTAATAGAAAAATTTTTAAAACAGAAATATAGCACCAGCTGACAGAACAAATCAGCATTTGTGAACAATCAACCCCACCCAGCAGGAACTAATGGAGTTGCACCCAAGTGGCAAATTTCATGAGCATTCAAGCAAGAACTGGAAGTAGCAAGCCTGTATAGCTAGGGCTGACCTTTTCCTCATTCCATGAGCTGGACGTGTTCTTAACTCATCAAAAATATCTTTCTCTTCATCCTGTCTTTGATTTTCTGTGTGTGTCATAAGTCCTCTTTTCTGCCAACCAAACAGGTCCAGGAACCTCCTGGAACCCTAAGAAGGTGCCCTTTGCTTCAATAAATTTTTCTTCCCTGTTTTGAAGTACCATAGTCCTGTATTTTATACCCTTGGTACTTCACAAGCAAAGAAGAGAACTGACATATGTTCTTATACTGGCCACCCTGTAGCTGAATTACTTCTTCATATTTTGGATTTTCAATTACAGGACCATTGCAGGCATTTTAAAGGTCTTAAAATGCCTTTACTAGTTTCATTCTATTGTAATCATCAGCCATCCCTTGGACAATTATAAGGGTCTACCTACCTCTTCTCTACTGAATGATCTTTTTTTCTCCGCTCAATTTTAAATATATCTTTATTTGAGACATTGCATTTTCCACTTACAATACAGTGATAATAGAGTGCAATGTTAATTCCTTTCCCTATGCACATTCCCTATTCAAATATTGAGAATGCTCAGAAATTTAGTCTAGCAGTTTAGACTTTGCAACTACAGTGTGCTACAAATTTGGGTCCTTCCAAATTTAACTGTGGGACAATGAATGCTAAAGTATGTAAACTGGTTTAGTCAACCTCTTCAATGGTGGGTCCTGAAGAGGCACCACCAGATGAAGGAGCCCGACCACAAGGGAAGCCGTGGAGTATGCCTCCGGGCATGCCTCCAGCACTCTGGTACAGCTTGGTGATAATGGGGTTGCAGATCTTCTCTAGCTCCGTCTGCTGATGCTCAAACTCCTCCTTTTCTGCAGTCTGATTCTTATCAAGCCAGTTGATAATTTCATTGCATTTGTCAAGAATCTTCTGCTTGTCCTCGTCATTGATCTTGCCTTGAAGCTTTTCATCTTCAACTGTTGCTTTCATATTAAATGCATAAGACTTGAGGGAATTCTTAGAAGACACCTTATCTTTGCTTCTCATCTTCAGCTTTGTATTTCTCAGCCTCCTGGACCATTTGTTCAATGTTTTCCTTACTCATGTGGCCCTTATCATTGGTGATGGTAATCTTGTTTACTTTCCCAGTGCTCTTGTCAATAGTAAAAACATTAAGGATACCATTGGCATCAATATAAAATGTGTCGTCAAGCTGATATGCAGTGAGTGCCAGTGATATGCCAGTGAGTTCAAACTTGCCAGCAGGTTGTTATTTTTGGTCATGGCACGCTCACCTTCATAGACCTGAATGAGTACACCAGGCTGGTTGTCCGAGTAGGTTGGGAAGGTCTGTGTCTGCTTGGTAGGAATTGTAGTATTCCTCTTCATGAGGACAGTCATGACTCCACCAGCAGTTTCAATACCAAGGGAAAGTGGAGTGATGTCTAGAAGCAGCAAATCTTGAGCATTTTCAGGTTTGTATCAGCCTCATCTGCATTGATGATTCCTTCCCATTAAAGAAATCCTGAGGAAGTTTCTGAATCATGGGAATTCTGGTAGAACCACCCACCAGAACAATATCATGGATCTGTGACTTGTCTAGCTTGGCATCCCTCAGAGATTTTGCCACAGGGTCCTGAGTGCCATGGAAATCAGCACTCAAATCTTCAAAGTGGGCCCAGGTAATCCACGTGTAGAAGTTGATTCCCTCATAAAATAATCAATCTCACTACTGGCCTGAGTGCTGAAAGAAAGTGTGCACTTTGCACACTCAGAAGCAGTGTGGAGGTGTCTGACAGCCCTCTTGTTTTCACTGATGTCTTTCTTATGCTTATGCTTAAACTCTGCAATGAAATGGTTGACTCTTCTGTTGTCAAAATCTTCTTCATCTAACCTGGGTGTCTCCAGCTGTAAACTTGACCTCAAATATCCCATCTTCAGTAGTGAGGATTGACATATCAAAAGTGCCACCTGCTAAGTCAAAGATCAGCACATTCCTTTCAGCACCTACCTTTTTGTCTAAATCATAAGCAATAGCAACAGCAGTTGCCTCATTGATGATTTGGAGGACATTGAGACCAGTGATGGTAACAGCATCTCTGGTAGCCTGGCACTGAGAGTCATTGAAGGAGTCTGGTACAGTGACAATAGCATTGGGAACAGTCTTTCCAGGGTGTGCAGGCTGCTGCAATATCATTCATCTTTGTGAGAACCATAGAGAACACCTCCTCTGGATAGAAACTTTTGGTATCTCCTTTATATTCTACTTGGACTTGGGCCTGCCAGCATCATTCACCACCATGAAGAGCCAGTGTTTCATATCAGACTGCACAACAGCACCATCAAACCTTCGTCCAATGAGACGTTTGGCATCAAATACTGTGTTAGTGGGATACACTGCAACTTGATTCTTTGTCTTATCACCAATCAATCGTTTGGTATAGGCAAATGCGACACAGCTTGGGGTGGTCAGGTTGCCTTGATTGTTTGCAATGATCTCCACTTCCCCATGCTGGAATACCCCTACACAGGAGTAGTTGGTGCCAAGATCAATGCCAACCTCAGGGCCCTTGAACATGGTTGCTCAGTAAAGGTCCCAGGTGGTGTAGAAACAAAGCCACACCTCACAGCTGCCTCTGTGCTCAAGGAGCTTGGATTCTTATGTGGATATTAATCCCCAGTCTTAGCAGGAAGCAGGTCATCAACATTCCTTGCATCAGTAAGGGGGTTGGAAAAAAAGGAGGTTCTGGATAGCGGATACACCATAAGATTCCTTTTCCTTAGTGGAAATGGCCTTTGGAAAGTGGCTGCAGGGAGACGGCCGATGGAGAAGACAGAGCATCGGGAAGTGAGAGGCCCGAGGGGGAGACAGCTGAGTCTTTAGTGGCGGCTCAGTGATTGGGGAGTCTTGATTTTCTTGTTGATACTATGGTGTGGGTGTTTCTGCAGGTTGAATTGACAGCAGACAAGGCTTTGTTGGTGGCTAGTTACCCCTTCTCCGCCTTCTCCCTCTCTCCCCTACCTTGCACAGATCCACAGTATGAATCTACAATGTAAGTGGCCAAGTGCCTAGGTTTAGGCAGAGCGAACTTCCAGGTCTTCTTTCTCTCATCCTGTTTGTAATATCACCATGGGTTGGGGTCCTTACAAATTCCTTTGCCTCTACATGCACTTTAAAGATCTGTGTGTGGCAGCTTGTTTCTCCTGGCCACCCCTGGGATGAGCCACAGTGGAGAAATGGGTGCAGGCTACAGCAGCACTGGACTTCTATTTGCATAGGGTGCTTATGTATTTTGCTTTCTGGATTTTTTTAAGGGAAAACATTTTTGTAGATATCTCAGGCATGGGGAAGAGAAAGTTGCAATAGGTGTTGAGGGGATAGAGCTGAGAAAAAAAGGGAAACTCTTAGTTTAGAGAATGGAGGTAGAAATAAAACAAGCAATAATAGGCTTGCACCCTTCTTTTGAAATGTTCATATTATTTATGGCACAAACTCGAATCCATCAGATACTGCACAGAAGATGGATGGGCAATTTTCTATCAGGGGTTAACTGCCTCTGAAAACCCACTGGAGGGTCAGCTATGGGTAGGTTTCGACTGAGTACACAGCAACAACAACAAGAAGAATTAAAAACCTGTACATTATGTCCCTCCAAGAAGTAGGGAGGCTAAATGGAAACACCATGAGAGTTCATGTCCCCTGTAGTATGAAAGGCTTAAAAAGTGATAAGGACAAAATGGGAAGCTTCTCCCAAGACCTTAAGAAATTTGTAGAGAAGTTTCAGAATATTACTACTATTTTTTATTTGACGTAGAAAGACTCGACACTTTGCTCTCTTTCTGCTCTTTCCACCCTCAACCCTCCCCAAGAAGCAAAAAAATTATCAGTGACGCTTGACACAATGCTGATAATGTGCATGCTGCAAACCCACATCTAGCCAACAGAGCCCTTGTTGTTCCTAAGATAGCTTCTCGATGGAATTATCAATTAAAGAGAAGGGCTGGAACTGAGAGGGAAGCGGCTGGAGATTATATGCAGACTTGCCTCACTGAAGGGATGAAATACATTGGGATAAAGCTTGTTTAAGTTAGTAGAAGTGACCCAGAATGAGAAGGAAAACTGTGCACTCTTTAGAAATAGACTAGCAAAAGCAATGCAAAGATTCACAAACTTAGACCCTGAATTTCCTGAGGGGAGGATAGTGCTTAATACCCATTCCATCAATCATCCTGCCCCAGATATCAGAAGAAAGGCTTCAGAGAAAAGCTTTAAGCCCACAGAGTGACCCAAATGAGCTCTTGATCACTGCTAACTCAGTGTTCAACAATAGGAACTTGGCAGGAGATAAGGAAAAGCACCTGAAAGTTAAATTCTTGGAGCTGCTATTGTAGCCAATTTAAAGCATTAGACCTTTCCTTCCCCCACCCCCACCCAGCCTTTATCCACACCCACTTGTTTTCCCTCCACTTTTTCAATAATGGTCTTATGCAGTATTTGTCTTTATGAGATGGAGTTCACTCTCCCATGTTGTATAGTACTTTACACAATTGTTCATCCTGAGTGCTGCATCATATTTCATTGTGTGAATGTGCAATTGCTTAACCCATTTGTTTGTTGATGGGTGTTTGGGTAGTTTCCATGTTCTTGCTATTGTGAATAATGCTGTTATGAATCTCCACTTATGTCTCAGCTCTATTTTCTTCAGGGTGTATCCCTAGTTGTGGAATAGCTGGGTTATATGGAATTTCCATGTTCAGCTTTTTGAGGAAATGCCAAACTACCTCCTAGAATGGTTGTACCATTTTACAATCCCACAAACAGTGTATAACAGTTCTAGTCTCTCCACATCCTCTCCAACATTAATTACTTACTGCCCTGTTAAACTTTGGTATCTTATTGTGCTTTGGATTTGCATCTCTCTTCTTGCCAGTGATTTTGAGCATTTTTCATATGTCTGTTGGCCATCCAAACATCTCCCTGTGAAAGGTCTTTCCATGTCTTTTGCCCTCTTTGTAATTGTGTTTCAGTATTTTTCATTGTGGAGGCCCTGTAGGATTCTGTAAACTTTTGTTATGAGACCCTTGACTTAGATGGTATTGCTGAATTTTCCCCCCGAGTCATTAGATTTTCTTTTCACCCTATTGGAAGAAATTTTTAATGCACAAAGGATCTTCTTTTGAAGATCCCATTCGTTGATGTTATCTTTTCCTAGTTGTACATTTCTGCCTGGATTTGCCATCCTATTTATACCGTAGGCCAGGGCTTCTAAGTTTGGTCTCATTTTGTCTCTTATGATTTTTATGGTTTTGGACTTTGTGCTTTGGTCTCTTATTCACCTTGAGTTGATTTTTTGTGTATTGTGTGAGGTAGGGATCCTGCTTCAGCTTTCTACAGGTGGTATTCTACAGGTAGTACTTTTGCTTATTTCTAAAAAATTAGCAAGTTCTGTTATTGGAGAAGAGTATTGAATATATCATTGACTGCTAGGAGAACAAACAGGGTCATACTAGAGAGGGTGAAACCAGGCTGCTCCTTGGAGGCAAGGATTCTGAAGCTTCGTCTGACAGAGTTTGGGAATGTCGCAAGGAGGGACCAGTCCTTGGAGAGGGACATCATGCTTGGGACAGGAGAGGGACAGCACAAGAGAGGAAGATCCTTGATGAGATGGTAACACAGTGACTGGGGTAATGGGGGCTAGGTGTGTCAGAGATGACAATATTGGGTCAGGATACAGCAGGGTTCAGAGCCGTGGTCCGTAGAATTGCTATGAGTTGCAAGTGACTCGATGGCATGCAACAACAACAATTCCACACTAAAATGGTGGTCATGTGGTTACCAGACTATCTGGCTCCAATCCATTGACCAGGCAGCAGCTACTTTGAAGGAGAGACTCAACTTTGACCCAATTAGGTAAGCTTATGGGCTGTTGGCTGGAAGCCTCTTTTTTATAGCTAATCAGGTTCTGGGGCACTGGCCCGGGTATTTAAAAGTCAGTTGGGCCCTCGGACCTGATATTAATTGTGTTTGGAATGAACATTCTTACAAGTGGTCTGTAAATTTGCTGTACTGATGTAACTTGGAGTTGCAGTGATACTGAACGCTGTACCACTGGTGTGTCAAATGCCATAATGGCTAACCATGGTGGACCGTCTTTGATGGATCTCCCAGATTAAGACAGGCTTGGAAGCAGGAGTGGCATCCACTTTCTAAACCATATGCCTCTGGAAACTCTACAGACTTAGAAAAACGACAATATTTAAAGAACAGGGTTCAGGTCTTTTGCTCATAGGTTCACTATGAGTTGTGCTCGACTCAAGGGTAATTAACAGCAATATGCCCCAAAATCAGCAGGTCATCATCCAGTTTCCTAAAGAATCAGTCAAATGTCTCCCAGGGGGAAATGTTAAGGTCAAGAATCAGAAAAGATAACATTACTTGGTCACTATAAGGGAACGTGGTGGGTGCTCAAGGTCTGAAGGAAGTAAAATAATGGCACCTGCTGGTGTAATGAACCAGCATTTGTTAATAATAGACATATACAACAGGAACCAATGGAGTTGTACCAAAGTGAGCATTCTTGTGAGCATTAAAGTGAGAACAGGAAGGGTGAGCGCAGATAGTTAAGACTGAGAAGGGGAGAGGGTCTTTCCCTCAATCCAAGAGTTGGATCAATTCTTGTCTCTTCAAGAGCCTCTTTCTCTTCAGTCTGTCTACCTACCTTTCTGCCTGTGACACAAGTTCTGTCTCTGCTAACCAACCAGGCCCAGGAGCCTCCTAGAAACCTAACAGGGTTCCCTTCGCTTCAATAAACTTCTCCTTGCCTGATAAGTGCTGTACTTGCTCTTTTGTTCTATTGCAGACACCCTGATTACCTACTCATGGGACCTACTGAGTGCTCTTTGCAGGCTGTGAACAGGTCTTTTGGGACCATTAGATCTAACACATTTTAGGCACTAGCTGAACACTCAGGAGTCCACATACATCTTCCTACGTTTCAGACCAGCTGGTCCCTTCAGCTTTACTCCTTACATGACTTATGTCTACAAGTCAAGCATCCGCAGGCCTCTCTGATCATCTATGGATGCCAGATCCACAGTGTCAGTGGAACATGACCAAACCCAGTCTGTCTATTCATTTCTGCTTGCCACACTTCCACTCCACTAGAAGCAGGTGGTCATCATGCGTGACGTTATTCACCAGCTTTCTTTAATTTATCGTCCTGGAGGGGGCTCTGATGGGCACTGACTTTTCTCTGATTCAGAATCCAAACCACTTGCTCTTCTTTTAAAATAGTTAAAGGCCTTTCCCTCTCCCTGTCTTTTACCATTCTTCAAAATGTAAATGTCTTCAATCAGCCAACCTGTGTTACTCTAGAAATCCATTAAAATGCAAATTTCCTAACTATTGAGTGGAGTTTAATTTTACCGCCAGATCAAGACCCTCCAACTCCTATGCCCACTAACAAATTCTACACATTTTTAGGGCATATTTTCCCCTTTTAGCACATCTAATAGAGTACTGGCCAAAGGCGGACTTACATGTTTTCTTTGTATAAACCACAATACCCAGTATTCATTTCTACCATACATCTTTACATCACTACACAGAAAGAAACAGAGACCATCAATACCCATATATAAAATCAGCATAAACTTTAACACATAATAAGCCTTTTAAAAAATCCAAGAATTCCTACTTCCTTTTAACTACAATTATAAACATATCCCACTCATGTACATATGGACTGGCACCTCTGCCCTTTGTCTCAGGCCAAAAGTGGCTTTTCATCTTTCTTTCTATCTTTATAGCAATAAACATAACTATTTTAGCTGTACTTACCAAGCCCCTAACTTGTTACTTTTACAAAAAATCCTATACTTCCATGAATCTGGAGCAACTATGAGAAGAGCATGGGTAGCATGGAGAAAGCCAAGTCTGATCTCTACTAACTTTGTAAAGTAGAACCGTCTCTATCAATTGCATCCACTACACAAAACTAAATCCCATGTAGTCAGACATGCTCCTTGTGCTCTGGGACCTCCTTCTACTAATTTCAATGGCAAGCCTACCATTCTATCCACACTCTATTGCAATAGCTACACAGACCTTCCAAAATCATACTCACGATTATAGGGTTTACCAGGGAAGTTAACAGGTTATAACTCAGGCTGGCAACAGGGTACAATTTCTCACGACAGCTTTGAAGTGCTCACAGGTCCTTCAGCCTTCAGTCATATGGTTTTAGGCCATTGTTACAAAGTTCTCTTAGTCCTACCCATTATAGCATCTCTTCTCCTTCCTTCCCCACTTCCAGTCCTCCAGTAAACTTGGGCAAAGGCCATTTGTTCTGGCTCCATAGGGCAGAAGTCCAAAATCAGTTCTGTCTCACATCGAGTGTCTGGTTCTCAGTTCATGGCTGCTGCTCTCCTGTAGGCCTCGGTTGGAGTGACAGGCATCTCAGACCCTGAAAGACACACACTGTGTGTTCTGCTTCTTTTTCCTTGCAGTGAGATTCCCCAAATTTCTGCTCCTGACCCTGATCAATTTAAACCTTGTGGAATGGTGAAATGATCCAATACCCATCCAATTTGTATGTCCCTGCATTTTTTTCCACTATGAAAAATCTTTTGACTGTGAGGATCATCACAAACTATAGTTAAAATTAAGATTAATGGAAATTCTAGAATATTTAATCATGCTTGGGAGGATGGAGGGACAGCACAGGAGAGAAAGACCCCTGATGCGATGGTTTGATTTAGTGACTGGGGTACTAGGGGTAGATTTGTCAGAGACAGTGAGTTTGGAACAGGAGAAAGCAGGGTTTAGGGCTATTGTACATAGGGATGCTATGAGTCGTAGGCAACTCGACTGCACATAACAACAACAACAAATGAAATCTATACCTAGACCAAGAAGATGTTCCCTAAACATAGGAAGAGACACTGCATGGTATAAAAATCAAGAATTGTGTCCGTCAGGACTGTATTCTTTTTCTCTACTTGTTCAATCTGTACATTGAACAAATCATTTGAGAAACTGGACTTTACAGTGAAGAAAGTGACACCAGGATTGGAGGAAGACTCATCAACAATCTGTGTTATGCAACTTTGCTGAAAGTGAGGAGGGCTTGAAATACTTGCTGCAGATAGATGATTAAGGACAATATCCTTCAATATGAATAACCTCTTGACATCAAGAAAACAAGTATCTTCACCACTGGGCCAATAGGTCACATGATAAATGGAGAAAAGATTGAAATAGTCAATGACTTCACCTTGCTTAGATCCGCAATCAACACTCTTGGAAACAACAGTCAAGAAATCAAAAGACATAGTTCACTGGGAAAGTCTACTGTCAAGGATGTCTCCAAATAACTGAGGAGCAATGATGTCTAAGGTATGCTTAATTCAAACTATGGTCTTTTCAATTACTTGCTATGCATCTGAGAACTGGACAATGAATAAGATTCACAGAAGAAAAATGGGTGACTTTGAGTTGTAGTATTGTGTAAGAGTATTGAATATTTAATTGCCTGCCAAAAGAACAAGCTATTATGTCTTGGAGAAGGTGCATCCAGAGCGTTCTTCGGAAGCAAGGATTTTGTCTCTTCATCTCACATGATTTAGGCATGTTGCAAGAAGAGGAAATTCCTTGGAAAAGTACAGCTGGACCCGACAAGTTTAGATGTGTTGTTCAAAGGGTCACTATGAGTTTTACTTGTCTCAACGCATATGGCAAGAAACCCAGTCATGTGGTAAAGTCAAGGACAATGGCCTAAGAAAGCTAATTTGAAGAATACACTCACTACACCACAGACACATTATTATTTTTGTTATTGGTAGGTGCTGTCGGGTTGAGTATGACTCATAGAAACTCTATGAACAACAGTTTTTAACTCTGTCTTATCTTGTGCCATCTTCACACTTCCTGACATAGTAGAGTCTATTGCAGCAGTCACTGTGTTAATCCACCACAGTCTTTCTCTCCTTCACCAACTTTCCAAGTATGATGTTCCTCTTCAAGGAATAACCTGTCCTAACAACATGCACAAAGTATGTAAGATGAAGCTTTATCTTCTTTGCCTCCAAAGAGCACTCTGGCTGCACCCTCTCCAAGATATATTTGTTTGTTCTTTTGGCCGTCCATGAATGCCAGTACTTTTCTCCAACACCAAAGCTGAAAGTCATCAATTCTTCTTCTGTCATCCTTATTTAGTGTCCAGCTTTCAGATGCATTGCAAGTGATCAGAAAGACCATGGCCTGAATCAGACACACTTTACTCCTCAAATTGACATCATTGCTCCTCAAGAATTTGGAGAAGTCTCTGGCTATAGACTTTTCCAGTGGAATAAATCTCCTGACTTCCTGACTGCTGGTACCAGGGGAATTGATTGTGGATCCAAGTAAAATGAAGTTGTTGACAGTTTCAATCTTTTCTCCATCTATCATGATGTTTATCAGTCCCGACATAAGAATATTCATTTCTTTGACATTGAAATGAAATCCATATTGAAAGCTGTAAATCAAAGATGATCTTCTGCAAAAAGTGCTTCAAGTCCTCCACTTTTAGCAAGCAAGCAAGCAAGCTGTGTCATCTGAGTAATGTATGTTATTGATGAGTCTCCCTCCATTTTTGATGCCACACTCTCCTTCATAAAGTTCAGCTTTTCAAATAATTTACTCAGCATACAGATTGGATAGATATGGAGAAAGAATGCAACCCTGACACATTCCTTCCTTTTTTTCCCCAAGTTCAATGGTGATTAATTTTGATTAATTTTATAAAACATAATGCATAAAAATGATTGTATGAAATGCAATGTGAATAAAGAATAGTATGACACACAGTGTATATGAACTTTGAAGCAAAAAACATTAAAAAATTACTATTATGAACAATCTTCATCACAAAAACACAATACAAACTTTCCTATCCTTTTTTCATATATAAATTTTTAAATAAATTTGACATCTCTTTGAGAATTTCTAAAAAAAAATACACTTGGCAGTAGTACTGTGTGTGTGTGTGTGTGTGTGTGTGTGTGTGTGATTGAAATGATATATTCTGGAACTAGACTCCCAGAGTTTGAAGTTAGGCTTTTAAAACATTTTTTTAATTTTAATTGATATTTTAACCCATGTTTATAGAGAACTTGGATTTCCATTCATTCATTGTTGCACAATTTCCTCCCTACCTCCCCAGTTCATGTTTCTCTTTGAAAAAAAATTCTTTAGTTGCACAATTTCTTACATCTCCCCCACCCCTGTTCACTTTGCTATGCAGCTCTTATTGTCATGACTATTGTCATGAAAATAATACCTAATCATATATTCTTTTTAAACAGTTCTTTCCCTCATCTGTTTCAATACAGTGTACATTATTTATCTCCTCTTTTCTTAGTTCCCAAAACCCCCTTGTCAGTCCTGTTTAATAACAGTGGCATTATAAAGTATTTGCTCTTTTGTGACTGAGATATTTTCAGCATAATGTCCTCCAGAGTAAGACATTTGTATAATATCTCCTGAGTTCCTTGTTTTTCAGGGCTGCATACTATTCCATTTTGTGAAAATGCAACAGCTTCTATATTAAATCATTTGTTGATGG
>NW_006399782.1:12551065-12563807 GCF_000299155.1 Elephantulus edwardii | reverse complement strand
TGCATGAGTTCCTTGTTTTTCAATGCAGTATAGTATTCCGTTGTGTGAATATACCACAGCTTCTTCATCCATTCGTTTGTTGATGGGCACTTAGGTTATTTTCAACTCTTTGCTATTGTGAACAAAGCCACTATTAACATGGATGTGCATATATCTGCTTGAGTGGCAGTTATGGTCTCTTTGGGGCATGTAGTGGAATTGCTGGGTCAAATGGTATCTCCATTTGCAACTTTTTGAGAAAGTGCCATACCACCTTCCACAGTGGTTGCACCATTTTACACTCCCACCAACAGTGAATAAGCGTTTCAGTTTCTCCACAACCTCACCAGCATTTGTTGTTTGCTATTTTGTTGAATTTTGCTATTATTACTGGGATGAGATGATATCTCATAGTTGTTTTGGTTTTCATCTCTTTTAGAGCTAGAGATTATGAACATTTCTTCATGTGTTTGCCATCTGAATGTCTTCTTTGGTGAGGTGTCTGTTCATATTTTGTGCTCATTTTGCAATTGGGTTGTTTACCTTTATCTTGTGTGGTGCTGTAGTATTCTATAATTCTAGATGTAAGTCCCTTATCAGACATGTCATCACAAAATATTTTCCCACTGTCTGTGCCTTTCCTTTTTATCCTGTTGGACAAATTTTGTTGTTCTTCTTTTTATTTTTTTTAACTGATTTTTCTTTTCTTGTTGTGTACTGTAGAATTGGATATGAATATTAAAGGAGGAGATTGCTCCTTCTTCTATAGCAGAGCATCTGGTGGATTTGAACCGCAGAGCTTCGGGATTGCAGTGTAGCTTCTTTGCCACCAGGCCACCAGAGCTCCCTCTGGAGAAGTTTTTTGATGTACATAAGGATTTGATTCTTAGAAGGTCCCATTCATCTACTTCATTTTCTCCTGGTTGTAGGTTTTTCAGGATGCTTGAGAGACTGTTGTTGTTGTGGATCAGGGCTTCTTCAAAGCTTTTCTTTAGTGACATTTATCATCCTTGGCTTTAGTCCAAGGTCCTTGATCCACTTTGAGTTGGTTTTTGTGTATTGTATGAAGTGTGGGTCTTGCTTGAATTTTCTGCAGATAGTTTTCCAATTTTGCAAATGCCATTTCTTAAAGAGGCTGTCGTTTCCCCACTTAACTGATTTCATCTCCTTGCCAAAAATCAGCTGACCATAGGTAGATGAGCTGATTTCTGGGTTCTCAATTCTATTCCATTGATCTATATTTCTGTCATTGTATGAGTACCATACAATCTTGACCACCATGGCTCTGTAGTAGGATTTGATATCAGGGAGTAAGGAACCTCCTACCTTGTTTCTCTTTTTCAGGAGTGCTTTCATTATTTGGAGTCTCTTTCCATTTGAGATGAAACTGGAAATTATCTTTTCCATCTTGTTGAAGAATGGAATTGATATTTGTATTGAGATTGCATCAAACTTGTAGATTGCCTTTGGTAGAATCATCATTTTCACCATATTGAGGCTTCCTAGCCAAGAGCATGGTATATTCTTCCATTTCTCCAAGTCTGTTTTTGTTTCTTATAGTAATGTTTTGCAATTTTCCTTGAATAGATCCTTTGTGTTTCTGGTTAGATTTACTCCCAAGTATTTAATCTTGTCATTAGCTGTTGTGATGGGTATTGTTTTTCTTAGCACCAGTATGTACTCTCTTTGTCACTGTAGAGAAACCCAATTGATTTTTGTATGTTGATCTTGTATCCTGCCACTTTGCTGAATTGGTTAACTATTTGCTGAATATTTAGGGTTTTCTAAGTATACTATCATATCATTTGCATAAAAATGATTTTTACCTCCTCTTTTCCAATTTATATATCTCTTATTTCCTTCTCTTTTCTTATTGCTATCATTAAGACTTCCAATACAATATTGAGTAGGAAAGGTGATTGTGGGCATCCTTGCCAAGTTCCTGTTCTCAAAAGGAATGCCTTTAATCTCTCTCAATTGAGAACAATGTTGGCTCTTGGGTTTGCATGTATACTTTTTAGTATATTGAGGAAATTTCCCTCTATTCCTATTTTGTTGAGTGTTTTAAGCAGGAAAGGGTGTTGGATTTTGTCAAAGGCCTTTTCTGCATCAATTGATAGGATAATGTGGTTCTTGTTCTTTGCTTTGTTAATGTGATGAATTACACTGATTGTTTTTCTCAGGTTGAACCATCCTTGCATAACTGTCATGATGAATTATTTTTTTTTAATGTATTGTTGTATTCTATTGGCCAAGATTTATTCAGGATTTTTGCATCTATGTTCATGAAAGATATGGGTCTATCTTTTTCTATTTTGGTGCTGTCATTACCCAACTTCAGTGATATGTTTGCTTCATAGAATGAGTCTAGGAGAATTCCATCTTTTTCTATTTTCTGAAATAGTTTATGTAGAATTGGTAACAGTTCTTCTCTGGATGTTTGTTAACATTCACTTGTAAAATCAACTGCTCCAGGGATTTTTTTCCTTTTTTCCCTGTTGGAAGTTGTTTTATTATCTGTTCAATATATTTTTTTTTTTACAACAACCTACTTTGTTTAGATGACATAAACTTGCTTGCAGAAAGAGAAGATCTGAAGTGCTTACTGCAGAAGATTACATCTCAACATCAAGAAAACCTACAGACTGCAAGTGACCGGAAGACTTGCTTCAGTTTGGGAGAGATATGGCCTGTGAATTAGCAGCCTCCTCTGTCAGACAACTGCTGCAGCTAGGCCAGTCCAAGGTGCCCTGTGCTAAAGGCAGCTCAAGTTTAGGGAGGAAATTAAATGGGTTCACCTGTGGTATTGATGTACCTGGCACAGTTCAGAGGAGTAGTAGTGGATCGTACTATGGGCATTGGTGCTGGGGTGTCCAGGCAATGGGACCAGGTCCTTCAGATGGTGGGGCCAGGTAATCCAGGTGGCAGGGCCAGGTTCTCCAGGCAGCACTGCTGAGATTTCCAGGTGGCAGGGCCAGAATTTCCAGGCTGCAGGGGTAGAACTTCCAAGTGGTGGGATTGGGACCTCCAGGCAGCAGGGCTGGGACTTCCAGGTGGAGGAAAGTTTCCAGGCTTCTGGATGGCAGGCAAGAGCATCTAGGTGGCAGGGCAAGGTCCTCCAGTTAGTGGGTTTGGGGGTCCAGGAGGTAGGGCTGGGGCTTTCATTCAAGGGGTAGGGGGCACCAGGGAACAGTGCTGCAGTCTAGGGCTCTAGGGAAGAGACAAGTCGAAAATACACTAAGTCATTTTTAAGGCAAGTACCTAGTTAATTGACTGGATATGTGGTGTGGAGTGAGCAATGTGCTCCCTTCTTAAATTTAAATAAGTTTTAATTTTAAACCCTTGTTCTGTTTGCACAACAGTCTTTTTTGGTCTAGGTCTAAGTTTCACATGAGTACAATTAAGTGTTCTGTGACCCAATCTTTTCAGAGTTAGCCATAACATTTTATGATTCAAATGCCATTGTATAGTTAATAAACTATAAATAGACATTCTTCTCATAATCTTTATTTTCAGCCAGGATCCATCCAACATCAGCAATGATATTCCTAGTACCATGGCCTCTTCTAAATCCTGCTTGAACTTCTGCAAGTTTCCTATCTATGTGCTGTTCTAGTAATTTTTAAATGATCTTCAGCACTATTTTGCTTGCATGTGATAGTAAAGATATTGTTTGATAGTTTTCACATTTTATCGGATCACTTTTCTTGGGAATGGGAATAAATATGGACCTCTTCTAATGTGTTGACCAGACAGCTGCTCTCCATATTTCCTGGCATAGACTGGTCAGCACATCTAGGGCTGCCTCTGTTAATTGAAACAAGTCAATCGGTATCCTATTGATTCCTGGGGCCTTTTTTCCCCCCCAATTCCTTCAGTGCACCTTCATCTTCCTCCTTTATTACCATTGGCTTCTGCTTACAAAGTACTTCCTGAAGTTTTTCAGTGTCAGTTAATTCTTTTTGGTACAGTGATTCTATATATTTTCTTTATCTTTTTTCTTTTTTTTGATACTTCCTGGATCATTCAACATATTGCCTATGTCATCTTTCAATATTGTGACTTGAAGCTTAAATTTATTTTTCCATTCTCTCACCTTGAGAAATACAGGGTAATTTCTTCCCTTTTTATTCTCCAGCTCACTGAACATTCCATTGTAATAGTTTGCTTTGTCTTCTTGAGCTGCCTTTTGAAATTTTCTGTTCAGCTCTTTTACTTTATTTAGCATTTTCCCCCCATTTGGTTTTATTTCTTGACACTCTAGTACAATTTCCAGAGTCTCTTCTGACTTCCATTTTGGTTTTCTTTTTCCTTTGTCTTTGTAATAATCTTTTCTCTCTTCATAGACGATGTCTTTGATGTTATACCACAACAGATTTGGTCTTGGATTTTTGATGGGCAATGTTTCAAACCTATACCTGCCCCGCCCCAATCTCTTCTTAAGATGACTTTAAAATTCAGGTGGAATGGACTTAAGATAATATTTTGGTTCTCCTGGATTTGTTTTAATTTTTTTTTGCCTCAGTGTGACCTTGCACATGAGTAATTGATGGTCTGACCTACAGTCCACTCCTGGCCTAGTTTTGACTGCTGATATTAAGCTTTTGCAAGGATTCCTTTCACAGATGTAGTCAGTCTGATTCTTACGCAGTCCATCAAGTAAGATCTATGTGTAAAGTCACCGTTTGTGTTTTTTTTAAAAAAGATATTTGGACTGAGTAAATCATTAAACATACAAAATTTGATTATTCTATTCCCTGCCTCATTTATGTCACAAAGTCCATACTTTGCAACTACTATTCTTTCTCCATTGTTTCCAACTTTTGCATTCCAGTCACCAATTATCATTAACACATGTTGACTGCATGTTTCATCACTTTCAGACTGCAAGATTTGGAAAAAAATTTCTATTTTCTCTTCTTTGGCTTTAGCTGTAGAAGTGTATATATTAATAATAGTCATATTAATAGGTCTTCTTTGTATGTGTATGGATAAAATTCTATCACTCACAACATTGCACTTCAAGATAGAACTTGAAATTGACTTTTTGACTATGAATGCAACACTATTTGTCTGTTTTTCATACCCAGCATAGTAGATCATGTTATTGCCTGATTCAAATGGTCAAAACTAGTCCATCTCATCTCACCAATGCCTAGAATTTCAATGTGCATGTGTTCTGTTTCTTTTTACACAACTTCTAGCTTTCCAACACTCATGTTTTGTACAGTTGTTGTTGATTATTTTCAGGTTGAGCACAACTCATAGCAACCCTATAAACAAAAGTCCTAAAGCCCCTCTACAACTATCAATGTTTATCAAAGTTCGTTGTACGTGAACATGTATAGTACACATTTCAATTTTTTTTTTTTTTTAAATTTTGTGTGCGTGTACCGTCAAATCAGATCTGACTGGTACAGGAGGATATTGCGCCTCCTTCTCCGGCAGAGCATCTGGTGGATTCGAACCGTGTTCCTCTGGGATTGCAGTGCAGCTTCTTGCCACTAGGCCACCAGAGCTCCCCCACATTTCAATTTTTAATGGATGTTTGCTACTTCCCCCCCTCATTTTCATTGACTTCCAATCTGGGTTCTACCTCTAGTACTATAATTATCCCTTTTCTTCTAATTTTTATAGGGTTTTCAGAGGCCTATTATTTAAGAATTGGATAGTTAATCCTGCTTCTTAGTCCTGGTTAAAGCAGTTGAAATCTGGAAGATGAGTCTTTTTAATTTAATTAATGATTGGGGCTTGGAAGCCTCTTGTTTGAAGATATTAGGACCCAGTAGATGGGCTTTTAGATTAGCAGTCATTTGGGGATGGAAGCTTCTTATAAGCAATTTAGATTCAGTAGCAAATCCTTAGCACTGATTAGGAGGTCTTTAAAACAGAGCCACAAATCCATTGAAAAAATGAACAAACAAAAACTCACTGGCATTGCATTAATTCTGACATATAACTTACTCACCGTGGATCTCTCCATATCCTCCAATGGGATTCCAAAGCTGTAAATCTTTACAAGAAGAGATTGCCAATGGAGCAACTGTATCCCATTGAGTGACCAATAGTTTCAAACTGCTGACATTTTAGTTAGCAGCCCAATATATAAGACACTATGTCACTAGGGCTCCTTAATGACAGAATTAGTGTCATTAATACACATGAATTATTTATTTTGTATAATTGCTAATACGTTAGTTCTCTGGATCAAAGCATTGACAGTAATTTTTCTACAACATCTAGTTGTTCTAAGTCACAGAAGAGAACTTGTTATTCTAGGTCTTTTTTTATTTGATTAACAGTCTGTTGTTGTCTGGAGGCCTCTTGTTTAAAGCAATCAGGACCCAGAAGGTGGGCCTTTGTGATTAACAGTTGGTTGGGCTCTTGGACCTTTGGCTTTCAGGCCTGGTATGAAGCCTGATTTGTTATTAGAGGTACAACACTGGATTGTCAGTTTGTTTTATTTGGAGAATACATTACATGAGTATAACACTTGTCTGTCAGTTTGCTGTACCAAGCAAGATAACTTGTAGGTTGCTGTGATGCTGAAAGCCATGCTACTGATATGTCAAATGCCACAAGGGTCACTCATGGTGGTCAGGTTTAGTAGAGATCCACAGTCTTATAGTGACCATAATAAGTCTTTATCAGTCCTGAAGCTATACATAGAAAAATAAATAACTGGAATAAGGAATTAGCCTGGGAAAAGAACTTTAAGATCAACTCAATCATTTTTTACAGATAATGACATACATTGAACTGGCTATCAAGTGGGAGGGGACAGTAAAGATGGTAGAGTGGCACAGCCAAGGAAGAAGCTGCAATAAGCAAATTGGCTGTGGAAATAAAGGAGAGGAATCCCTAACATTATATATCTGTTTGGAGTATTCTGCATTAGTTTTCTGAAAAGGTATTTTAAAAGGTGAAAATTAAAATGGTGCCACATATCTCACATTGTAGAGAAGGAGATTAAGAGTTTACCTTTAGATGTCTGTTCAACCAGATTCTTCTGCACCTCCTCTGTAGATAGGGGCAAACCTTTCCACTTCTCCAGTCTCATCCATATTTCTCCCACTAGATGTTGCAACAGGTCTTTGGAGACAACCACAAACTAAAATGAAAATGATGAGGTAATTACCTTTAAATAACGCTTACTATTTCAGCAACCCTTCTGCCTGGCTCAAGGCTAGAACCAGGATTCTTATCTTGGGGCAATTTCCCCCTGCAAAACACCCTTTAAAAATAGTTAGAGACATTGTGTTGTTACAACTGAATTGGAATTCTACTACAATGCACAGAACAGCTCCCTAAAATACTTAATCAACCCAAAATGTCAATAGTGCTAAGGCTGAGAAACTCTGAACCAGAGAGTTTAAGCTGAACAGTCTGCATTACACACAATTTTGAGCCCACTAGATCAGTTCACTCTACCATGAAGTTGAATTGTTCACAGCAGAGAGTTTAGTGACTTCATTGACCTTTGACTTTTTGTATGTGTGTGCTGAAGCTTAAGGAATTAGATATGCTGATCTTCTGTGTCTATTTGCTCAGTGTACATTTCTACTCCAAGAAGAGTTGCTGTACCTTCACACTGATTTTGGTTTTACTTCTGGCCTAGTGATTCCTCCTTCACTTTAATTATAAAGATTAAGTGAAACATATGGTTAAAGACATATATTTAAATTTATAACAGAAAATATCCTAGAAATCTCTCCTTTCCTCAACCACTCTTGATCTTTCTGTCCTAGAGTGAAAACACACACTCTGAAAAAGTAAAATTAAGGGATTTATTGAAAAATCAAGAGAGTCTAAACTGGGAAAACATCCAGAGTCTCAGAGTAAATATGAATGTGCCACTGGGCAATAAATAAATGTTCTTACACAGCTGAAGCAAGAACTAAAGCTACAAAATCATGATTGGCTGAGAGACAATCATGGGAGTTGATGGGATACTGAAAGCAAGGGTTTAGGTGGACTGATTGTGGTTATTGTATACCAATGAGTCAGAACCAACCCATGGCTTCAGCATGTTTACAGGGGCAGTAAATTGCATGGGAGGAGATCACCCATACTTCTCCTGAAAAAGAGTGTGTATTTGGGATCAAATACAAATGAATATCGTCTACTGTCTTAACCATTTAGTCAAAGATACGTAGTTCCAAGTGTACATGCTTTTCAATTAATTGCAGGATAGTCACAGACGAGAACTTGTTATCAAAGTTGCTCTCTCCAGCATGCCTTTTCCTGGGGGTCCAGGAAACGTTTAAAAAACTCTAATTGCTGTCAACTCATAGTTTACCCTCTGTTGGATTTCTAAGGCTAAATCACACACTAAGAGGTTACCTATCTTTCTTCCATGGAAGGGCTGGTGAACTCATATTGCCAGAGAGGTGTGATCTTTAGGGTAGCAGTGAAATTCCCTACCAACTCTACTACCAGAACAAACAGATTTATTGATAATTCTATGAGTCAAAACCCTTTGGAAAAAGGCTTTCACATCCTGCTTATTCTTGATCACATAAGAAAGAACTCCTTTAACAAGAGACGATTGCAATATACATTTCCCCAAACATAGAGAAAATATTTCCTTTAGAGAATGTAGTTAGATTAGCTCACAGGTTAGAGACACTTTTGTTATAAAAGGCAAATTTAGAACTCAACATGGATTCTAGAATCATGTCAAAACTTTGTAAGACATAGTTATGGTTCTGCTTTCAGAATACTCTATTTATATATATCAAGTTCCTTAGGTGTTAGATTCTCATACATTTCCCCTCTTTTTGATCAAAGATGTGCTAGAAATATTTTGATCACACAGATGAGGTGCTTTTTTACCTATATGAGTGTCTTCATTACAGTCTCCTTTTGGATGGCTGTTTTTCTTAGTGTCTTTAATACTATGGATGATATATATATATATATATATATATATATATATATATATATATATATTTTATTTTATTTTTCCTCCCAGGATGGTTGAGTATTGTCCACAGTCTTCACCATGCTTAGGTTTAGTACCCAGCATGGGAAAAGTTAGCATGGAGTTTGATAACATTAGAAGAACTACTTGATTATTTTGTAATTGTTTTTGTGTACCATTAAGTCAGAACCAACTCATTTTGCTGACCCTCCAGTGGGCTTTCAGATGCAATAAATCACACAAAAGGAGCTTATCCATCTTTTTTTGTGTGAAGCGGCTGGTAAATTCGAACTGTTTGCCTTTAGGTTGATGGTGCAACTTCTGAGCACTGATTGTTGTTGTTGTTATGTGCCACCAAGTCACCTGTGACTCACAGCGACCCTCTGTACAATAGCCCGAAACCCTGCTCTGTCCTGTGCCAATCTCATTGTCTCCAACACACCTACCCCTACTACCCAATCTCTGAATCAATCCACCTCATAGAGGGTCTTCTTCTCCTGCTCTGTCCCTCCACCCTTGCAAGCATGACATCCCTCTCCAAGGACTGGTCCCTCCTTGCAACATGTTCAAAGTATGCCAGATGAAGCCTCAGAATCCTTGCCTCCAAGGAGCAGCCTGGTTTCGCCCTCTCAAAGTTGAACCTGTTCGTTTTCTTAGCAGTCATGGTATATTCAATACATTCCTCCAGCACCAACGCTCAAAGGCATCAATTCTCCTTCTATCATCCCTAGTCATTGTCCAGCTCTCTGATGCATGGCAAGAGCACTGATTAGGAGGCCTTCAAAGCAGAGCCTCAAATCCATTGAACAAATGAACAAACAAAACTCACTGACACCACGTTAATTCTGACACATAACATGTTCACTGTGGATCTATCCATATCCTCCACTGGAATTCCAAAGCTGTAAATCTTTACAAGAGGAGATTGCCAATGGAACAACTGTGTCCCGCTGAGTGACCAGTAGATACAAACTTCTGACATTTTAGTTAGCAGTCCAATACATCAGGCACTATGTCACTAGGGCCCCTTACGGACAGAATTGGTGTCATTAATGAAAATGAATTATTTTGCATAATTGCTAAGTTCTCTGGATCAAATCACTGACAGTAATTTTTTTCTCTAAATTTGAATCATCTTATTGTTGCTTTTTCCTAGTTTTTAAATTTATTGTAAATTTCAATAAAAATATAGAGATTTTGGATTTCCATTCATTCATCGTTGCACTTTTCTCCCTGCCCACCTCTCCCCCACCAGTTTGCTCTTCTCTTTGAAAAGTAAAAGAAAAATTTTTTCACTGATATACGGTCCGCCCCCGCCCACCTTGCCCCCACCCCAGTACTCTCTACTATGCAACCTTCATTCTGGACTCTTGTGATAACCATAATACCCAGTCATATATCACTTCTAAACCATTTGGAGAAGTCTTTTTGTTTCCTGGAGCCTCTTTATTCTGTTTCAAATCTAGGAGCTGAAGGCTGGTATTATTTTTCAACTTAAGGCAATCCTCCTTAAAATAATCAAGTCTTTAATAATAAAGTTACAGGAGAAGATTCACAGTTCAGTGATTTCCATTGGGACTAAGGCCTCTTTGTAATGGCTTTGGAGCGATTGTAATTGCCAAATCATGCATTTCATTTGCTCCACCTGTGCAGCCATTGATTTCTTGTACTTCTAAGGTCTGTACTAACTCATAGGCTTGAGACCTAGTAGTTTACCTTGGACATTATTCCATTTGCCATGAGTCATATTTGAGTGTCTCTTAAACTCACTACCAAGTGAAACAATTGATATAAATCAGGCAATCCAGGATTATGTGCATAAGTAAAGATCTTAAACTCTTTATCAAGCTTATAGGGATCCTTTCACACATTTGAGAATTTGTTAGAAATACCATGTAGCTCAGCACAAGACTAGGAGACAAAGGACACCCTTAATTACTTTGGGATTCTCTCTCTTCTAGTGGCTACCTTGGTATTATTGGTCACTTTATAAGCCTACCTACTGTTTGACTGAAAGTTGAGGTATGAGGGTGAGTTTTAGCCTAGTTTTGACAGGTGACTGCAGAATTTCACCACTTTCTAACAGACCCTGTTTTTGTTGTTAGATGTCATTAACTCCACTCTGACTCCCAGCAGCCCTGTGAACATCGGAACCTTGCCCTATTCTGCATCCTCACAATCTCTGATATACTGTGACCATTATTATAATCACTTCATCAATCCATCTCATTGAGTGTCTTTCTTTATTTCTCTGATCCTCTGATTTTTCCAGCATGAGGTCTTTTTCGAAGGATAGGCCCCTCCTGACAAAATGTCCAAGGTATGTGAGAGAAAGTGTCATCATTCTTACTTCTAAAAGGCAACTTGTTTGCACTTCCTTGAAGACAGACTTTTTTGGCAGTCTATTCAGTACTCTTCACCAACATCACAATTCAGACATCAGTTCTTTGATATTGCATTGTACCATTTTCATTCACATTGAAAATATCAGACCTATTCAAGCTATCTTTCTCCACATACAAATTGACACCCTCCCCCATCTCCTGTCAGTTCTGTGAACCCAATTATCTCTATTAAATCACCTCTTGCTAAAAAAAAAAAAAAGAAAATATCAGACCTAGTTCAGTCACACTTTTGTCTTTAAACTGACATTGTTGCACGTTAGCACTTTGGAAAGGTCTTTGACAGCTGATTCTCCCTATGCAACACGCGTTTTGATTTCTTGACTGCTGTTAATATGGGTGTTGACTGTGGATCCAAATAAAATTAAATCATGGACAACTTCAATCTTTTCTCCATCTGGCCTCTTTGCCCAGTGATGAAGAGTTTTGTGTTCTTGATGTAGAGATGTAGTCCATGTTGAAGACTGTACTCTTTCATCTTTTGCAGCAAACAAGGTTATGCCATGTGCAAAACACAGGCTGTTGATGAGTCATCTTCTGCTGCCAAATTCTTCTTCAGACTGTCCAACTTCTTGAATGATTTGTTTAGTATACAGATTGAATAGGCATACAGAAAGGATACAACTCGATGAACACTTTCCCCACTTTTAAGCCATGCTGTGTTATTTGTTCTGTTAGGTTAACTGCTTTTTATCTATGCATAGGTTTCACAAGAGCACAATTAAGTGTTCTGGATTTTCATTCTTCTCAATGTTATCTGTACTTTGCAATGATCCACACAGTCAAATGTCTTTGCATCATCAGTAAAAACAAGTAAGCATCTTTCTGGTACTCTTTGCTTTCAACCAAGATCCATCCATCTGATATCAGCAATCATGTTCTTCATTCCAAGGCCTTTTTTAAACTTGTATTATATTTTTATTATCTGCATTTTAGCCTTTTAAGTACATACAAACACATGTGCACAAATGCAAACATGTAAAAATAATTTGGGGTTTTTCCATTTTGTTTTTCTTTTTATATATTTAGAAATAATATTTGAGAGAGCTCTGATAGAATTAATTGTAGGATACTGGACTTTTATTTATAATTAATTTTACTAAATGTTTACAGAGACTTTGGATTTCCATTCATTCCTTATTGCATTTTCTCCCTGCCCACTCCCTCCCACCTCCAGTTTGCTCTTCTCTTTTAAAAGTAAAAGAAAAATTCTTTCCGTGTTGTACAATCCCTCCCCCTCAGTACACTCCACTGTGCAGCCTTCATTCTGAACTCTTGTCATGATAATAATACCTAATCTTTTAAACAGTTCTCTCCCTCACCTGTTTCAATGAAGTATGCATCATTCCTCTCCTCCTTCTCTGCCTTCCCTCAGCCCCGATGTCAGCCTCATTTTACAGTGACTCTGTGCAATATTTGTCCCTTTGTGACTGAGATA
>NW_006399782.1:12525887-12550895 GCF_000299155.1 Elephantulus edwardii | reverse complement strand
TGTTTCCAACTCTTTGCTATTGTGAACAAAGCAGCAATAAACATGGGTGTGCATATATCTGCTTGGGTAGCAGTATGGTTTCTTTAAGTTATGGTTTCCCAGTAGTGGAATTGCTGGGTCAAATGGTATTTTCATTATTCCAAAGCCTTTTCTGAATCTAGATTGAATTTCTGGAAGATTCCTGTCCATATACTGTTCTAGCCACTTAAAAATAATCCTCAGAAAGATTTTATTTACATGTGATACTAATTCTACTGTTTAATAATTTCTACTTTCTATCAGCTTACCAAGTTTTATTTTTAGAATAGGAAGATATGTGAATCTCTTTGAGTCAATTGTCTGTCTTCCAAATATTTTGGCAAAAGGTAGTAAGTACTTTCAGGGCTACATCTGTTTGTTTAAACACCTCAATTATTATTAGATCAATTCTTGTTGTATTTTTTTTTTCTCCAGTGCCTTCAGTGCACCTTAAATTTCTTCTTACATTATGATTGTTTCTTGGCCATGTGCTACTTCCTGAAATACTTCAGTATTAACTAATTTTTTTTTGGTATGGTGATTCTGTGCATTCCTTCCATGTTTTTTTTTGGTTCCCCCCGCCCCACACACACCATAGGGGAGGTTTGTTGACACACTGCTGCTTGAAGACAAGTCAGCTCAGAGGAGTTTCACTTCAATATGCTGTCATCTTGGGCTTCTGCTAGGTTGTTGTGTGGTTTTTGTGTGTGTGTGTGTGTGTGTGTGTGTATCATCAAATCAGATCTGACTGGCACAGGAGGAGATTGTTCCTCCCTTTCCAGCAGAGCATCTGGTAGATTTGAACCGCGGACCTCAGGGATTGCAGTGCAGCTTCTTGCCACTAGGCCGCCAGAGCTCACCTTCTGCTAGTTTTTTAACGATCTGTTTGAGTTCATCCTGCTGCTGCTTCTCCTCAGCCGCCATCCACCTTTCCTCTTCCACTGAGGTTTCAGGTAACTGTAGAGCTTGGCTCTGTAGGCTATGCCAAGGAAGATCTCAAAGTAGCAGATAAACTTGATGAGCTGAGAGCCCTGCACTGGGGCACCATCTTGTCCTTCACCTTCACACTAGATGCACATCTCCTTCCATCTTTTTTTTTTTAATTTTTCATCATTCTTCCATAATTCAAGATTTTGCTTGTCGAATACTTCAGTATTGCAACTCTAGGCTTAAATTTTTTCTTCTGTTCTTTCTGCTTGAACAGTGCCTAGCTCATTCTAACTTTAGCACTCTTTACACATTTTGTTCTAATACTTTGTTTTCTGAGTTGCCCTTTGAAATCTGTTTAGTTCTTTTACTTCAGCATTTCTTCCCTTTGGTTTCTCAACATTCTAGTGCAAATTTCAGTCTCCCCCGACATCTATTTGGTTTTTTCTCTTTCCCCTGTGTTTTTAATGAACTTTGGCTTTCTTCATGGACCATATCCTTGATGTCATCCCACAACTCATCTGCCCTTCAGTTGTTAGTGTTCAGTGCATTAAATCTATTCTTCAGATAGTGTTAAACTCAGCAGAGCAGACTCAAGGTTGTACTTGAACCTGCACATAACTGAGGGTCTGTTACCACATTCAGCCCCTGGACTTGTTTTGACTACTATATTGACCTTCTTTATCAACTCTTTTCCACAGATGTAGTCAATCTGACTCCTGCATAGGCAATCAGGTGAGGTCCATATATATAATCACTATATATTTTTGTAAAAAAAGGTATTTGTGATGAATGAATTATTGAATATGAAAACTATATTAAATCATTCAATCTCCAGTCTTCTTTCTATCACCAATGTCATATATTTCTCAAATACCAGTCCTTTCCTGTTTCCAAATTTTGGAGTCCAGTCACCAATTGTTATTAATGCATCTTGGTTCAATATCAGACATATTCAATTTTAGAGTGCAAAATTTGGTAGATGTCTTCAATTTCTTTATCTTTGGCTTTGTTGTTGTTGTTATGTGCCGTCAAGGCGCTTGCGACTCATAGCGACCCTATGTACAACAGCCCTAAACTCTGCTCTGTCCTGTGCCAGTTGCACTGTCTCTGACACTCCCATCCCAATTATCCCAGTCACTGAATCAATCCACCTCATAGAGGGCCTTCCTCTCCTGCGCTGTCCCTCCACTCTCCCAAGCATGATGTCCCTCTCCAAGGACCGGTCTCTCCTCACAACATGTCCAAAGTATGTTAGACGGAGCCTCAGAATCCTTGCCTCCAAGGAGCCACCCGGTTTAACCCTTTCCAGGACGAATCTGTTTGCTTTCCTAGCAGTTCATGGTATTCTCAATACTCTTCTCCAGCACCACAGCTCAAAGGCATCATCAATTCTTCTATCCTCCTTGGTCATTGTCTAACTCTCTGATGCATAACAAGTGATTGTAAAGATCATGGCCTGTATCAAATGCACCTTAGTCTCCAGGGAGACACCATTGCTCTTCAGTACTCTGGAGAGGTGCCTAACAGCAGACTTTCCCATGGCAATGAGCCTTTTAATTTCCTGGCTACTGGTGCCAAGAGTGTTGACTGTGGAGCCAAGCAAACTAAAGCTGTGTACAATCTCAATCTCTTCACCATCCATCCTGATGCTGCCAATTGGTCCAGTGGTGAGAATCTTTGTCTTCTTGACATTGAGCCTCAATTCATATTGGAGGCTGCAGTCCTTGACCCTCTGCAGCAGGTGCTTCAGGTCCTCTTCAGTTTCAGTGAGCAGGGTTGTGTCATCTGCATAACGCAGATTGTTGATAAATCGTCCACCAATCTTGACCCCACATTTCTCCTCATAGAGCCCAGCCTCCTGGATAATTTGTTCTGCATACAGGTTGAAAAGGTATGGAGATAAGATGCATCCCTGGCATATGCCCTTCCCAATTTTGAACCATGCAGTGTTGCCCTGCTCTGTTCTGACGACTGCCTCCTGGTCCAAGTATAGGTTTCGCATTAGCATGATCAAGTGTTTTGGCTTTAGTGGTTATATATTTGAATAATAGTTGTATTAACAGGCCTTCCTTGTATGAGTATGGATGGGAGTCTCTTACAGCATTGTACTTCACTTGAAATGATTTTTTATGACAAATGCTACACAATTCCTATTCAACTTGTCATTTATAGAATAATAGGTCAAATGATTATCTCATTTAAAATGACCAATACCAGTCTAATAAGCCAATTGTTTTATTTGAATTTTGTTCCACTTTATCGCCTGGTCTAGTCAACAGCTTCGATAGTAATTCCTGTTATACTGGTCAGCATTGTCAGGTATTGTCTAGTTCTAATCTCAGGGTCATGGAAGCTGAACTCCACATGATCTAGTTGTTATTTGGACAAATTATTTCTTTCTGTCTTCTTTTCATCCCTTTTTGTTCCATACAGAAAGAGATCAAACACCTTAAACAGTCTGCTTTAAAGCTTAACCACTCCAAAGTTCAAAGGATATATAACATTGACTTTCTGGACTGTTATGCCAATTGACGATGATTTTCCCCAAGACTGTGGCCTCTGAACCAGCAGTTCCTTTTCTCAGGGTCACAATTTAAGAAGTTTATAAAACATTGTCCCTATTGATTTTATTATATACATTGATGTCTTTACATCATATGTTAATATGAATATAGAAATATCATCTGCCAAACCAAATTTATGGCCATATATGTAGTCCTTTTAACCTATCCATACCTGTTTGTATTGCCTGCCTGCCTTTATATCTGCTGCTGATTGTATTTCTTGTGTACCTCTTTGTGTCTTCTTTTTTGGTATTGTGATGATCATATACCCTTATCATATATTGTCTTTCATTGTCTTTTCCTTTACCTATAATAATATGTGTCTACAACATTTTAACTTTTATTCACTCTGTCATTACTTTATTATTCTGAGATTTAAAAAGTGAAGTGTCCTTTTTTTGGATTTTTTTTTATTAATTTTAATGAAAGTTTACAAAGGTTTTGGATTTCCATTTATTCATTGTTTCACTTTTCTCCCTGTCCATGCAAGGTAAGTGTCCTTTATCTGCTCAGCAAAATGCTTGTCTGTTAGATATTTTTCTAAAACTAAGCATCTGAATTAAGACACTAGGAAGAAGGATTGGCCATCCACTTCTGAAATATAATAGGCCTTCGAAAACCCTATCTATAGCAGAACACACTTAGAGTAGACTAAAAGATATGACAACTGAGGCTGAGCTCGCAAATTTGTTTTGATACAGTAACTGGGGTAATGGGGTTGGTGTGTCAGAATTAAAGGGAGCTGCTGTACATAAGGTCACTAAGGTTTGCAGGAAACTTGACGACACATCACAACAACACATTACCTGTTTAAGGAAGCCGTGGTAGTGTAGTCCATAAGGAGAGAGATGGTCAGCCTAGAAACCCAGCTCTACAACAATTAATTGAATGAATATTATTTAGTTGTTAATTTCCACTCCCTTTCCCTTCCTATTCAATCGCTGGTAACCATCCAAGCATAACTATTTTATTCCCAAGTTACTTTATCTTGAAGTCACCTTGCCCTCTTTTCCATTTGCAAGTTCTATAACTATACTATTTAGTCCTCTTTTTGCTTTGTAGTTGTCCTCATTTATGGACTGGTACTTCCGGTTCCTTATTTTTAGTCTTCAAAGTTTGCTTTACTTTGTGTATTTTTGTGTCTATGCCTGTTTCTGAATGATGTCGGCATATGTGTTAATTTTGGCGTTTTGTCCATCATAATTGGTTCTCTGTCTTAAGAACTTCCTTTAGTATTTCTTATAAGGTTGTTCTAGTTTTAGCCAGTTCCCTTCCTTTCTGTTTATCTGGAAAAGCCGTAAGTTCATCATTATATCTGAGGGGCAAATCATGGCTAGCAAATTTTTGCTCTTTCAGAGTTTTACGTGTGGCATCTCCAAATCTTGCCAGTATTTCTTTTCTCCAACTCCACATAAAAACCTTATAATATTACTCACCATCAGAAATGTCTTCTAATCAGTTAGCAAGCCTCAATATTTCCAGAAAGATATAATAAAATTTGTTGTTGTTATTGTTGTGCACCTTTGAGTGAGAGCCAACCCGTAACTGATCCTCCAGTGTATGTTCAGAGGCAGCACATTTTGTAGGAGGAAATTGCCCATCTTTCTCCTGCAGAGCAGTTGGTGGATTCAAACTATGTACTTTGGGGTTGACAGCACAATTCCTTACCACTAAGCCACAAGAATCGCCTATTATAAAACTAGAGGAGAAGAAACAGATGACAGTAGAATATTTCTAGAAGGCAGAGATGTCCCATTTTTGTGACTGTAGTGCCTAAGCCTAGAAGCAGGAGCAGCATCCACGTCTGAAATGGCTTGCCTCTGGAAACCCTATGAACAATACTCAGACCTTTCACTCATAGGGCCGCTATGAGTCGTCTAGGACTCGATGGCACCAAACAACAGCAACAACAACAGTGCCTAACAGAAGGTCAGGCACATTAAGTGTACACAAAAATGCTTGTTCAATGACTTTGCAGAATCTGCTTAGATGAGTCAAGGGAGACACTAAAGTTTCCATAGACTTGGTTCAGACATGAGAATAGAACAGACTGTAACCTCACAGAGATGCTGACCTATACTGATAGAGTTTGGGCATCCAGAGATTGATGTTGGAATGATAGTACAGTAGTACTTACTGCTGTTCTGATAACATCTGGCAATGATAAAGCCACCCCCAAGTATGAAAATGCTGCTGCTGATGCCGCTCAGGATAATGATCCAGGGTGGGAATTGATGAATAGGTTCAGTAGGTTTGTCTGTCAATGGAAAAAGAATAGCGTTAAGTTCTGATGTGTTTTCCACTACCTGATTCTCATTCTGTGTCTCTAATTAGTCTAGTAATACTATTTCCACACCTTTGTATCATGAGTGGCAGTAGCATTTTATTATTACCTAATATGTGCATCTTAAAGTGCTATGTCATAGTCAAAACACTCAATTCTAAAATCTGGCTACGTTTTCTTTCTTTCTTTTTTTTCTTCTTAGAGTCTATATGATAGAAACCTCTTAAAAGAATACCACTTACTCATCACCAAGGAGATATTCTTTGACACTTGTTTGTCTCCATAGTTGATTAGACAGACTAATGTGTGGTTTCTGGTAACATTGAAAAGGAGCTCACTGCTGATTGTGTAGAGTTCAGTTTCAAGATCTGGAACAATTATAGTTTTGCCTGCAGTTAATTCTTCTCCATTTTCCAACCAGGAGAGGTGAGGTTTTGGAAAGCCTCCAGAAGTTGAACAAAGTATCTTTTTAATGCCATTAGATGTGCTTTCCAACTCATTTATAACAGGATCATGGAAGTCTGCTGAATAAAGAATAAGGATATTAAAATATATAGTTCTATATAGGCATGTTTGCATGTACACATATCACTACAAAGGCATGTTTGGATTGATATTTTAATAAATGATCTAAAATTCATTAAAACTATACTATTAAATATTATTTACATTTCTTATATCTAAAATTATTTAAAATGATAATGAGATATAATTCACAATTTACCATACATTTTTCACTTTATTCTTTTTAAAAAAATATTTTATACTCATTTATTTAAAAAATTTGAATACATTGTTTTTCACAAAAGATCCTTCCTATGTCCTTCATCCCCCTACCCATCGAAATATGAAATCCTATGATTAACAACCTCCCCCATTTTCATCCCTCTGTTTCCACCCTTTGCCTCCCTTTGATCCTCATAATAATTCTACAATAATGGTTTTATATAGTATTTATCCTTGTGGGACTGAGTTAGTTCACTCAGCATAATGCTCTCCAGTCCCTCCCAAGTTAGGTAGTAATTTACTATGGATGCTACATAGTATTCCATTGTATGAATGTACCACAACTTCTCAATCCATTCATTTGTGGTTGGACTTCTGGACTGTTTCCATGTTCTTGCGATGGTGAATAATGCTGCTATGAACATTGATGTACAAGTCTCCGTTTGTGCTTCAGTTCTCATTTTCTTGGGTTATATTCGAAGGAGTGGAATAGCTGGGTCATATGGAATTTCTATGTTCCATTTTTTGAGGAAACACCAAACTGCCTTCCAGAGTAGTTGTACCATTTTACAATCCCATCAACCAATGTATAAGAGTTTCTATCTTTCCACATCCTTTCCAATATTTATTACTTGCTGTGCTGTTAAACTTTGCCACTGCTACTGGGGTGAGATGGTGTCTCATTGTGGTTTTGATTTACCTGTCTTATTGCTGGTGATTTGGAGCATTTCTTCATATGGCTTTTGACCATTTAAATATCTTCCTCTGTGAAAAGTCTTTCCATGTCTTTTGCCCATTTTGTAATTAATTGGGTTATCAGTCTTTTCCTCATGAAGGACTAGGAGTATTCTATAAAATTTGTTATGAGACTCCTGTGAGGAATGGTATTGCCATATGTTTGTTCCCAATCAGTAGGGTTTCTTTTCACCCTGTTGGAAAAAGTTTTTGATGAGCACAGGGATTTAATCTTCAGAAGGTCCCACTTGTCCATTTTATTCTCCTCAGATTGTGCATTTCTGGCCATATTTGTCAGTCTCTTTATACCGTAGACTAGGCCTTCTAAGTTTGACCCCAGTTTGTCTCATATGAACTTTATGGTTTAGGGTTTTACTCCCAAGTCTCTGATCTACCTTGAGTTGACTTTTGTGTATAGTGTGAGATGTGGATCCTGTTTCAGCTTTCTGCAGGCAGCAGTCCAGTTTTGTCAGCACCATTTTTTGAAGAGGTTGTCATTTCCCCATTTTATACATTTTATTTCCTTGTTGAATATCAGTTGGCCATAGATAATTGGGTCTATTTCTGGGTTTTCAGTTCTGTTCCATTGGTCTGTGTGCCTGTCATTGTACCACTAACATTCTGTTTTGGCTAATACCACTGTGTAGTAGGTTTTGAGGTCAGGGAGTGCTATGACTCCCACCTCATTTTGTTTCTCAGAAGTGTTTTGCTTATTTGGGCTCTCTTTTCTCTCCAAAAACACTTGCCAATTTCCCCTTTTGATCTCTGAAAAATGAATTTGGTGTCTGTTTTGGGATTGTCTTGAATATGTAGATTGCTTTTGGTAAGATTGTAATTTTCACAATATTGAGTCTTCCTATCCATGAACAGGGTTCATTTTTCCATTTCTTTAAGGCTTTTTTTGTGTTTTGCAGAAATGTTCTGTAGTTTTCTTTGTATAGGTCTTTTGTATCTCTAGTTAGGTTCACTTCCAAATATCTTAATTTGTGGTTGGCTCTTGAAAATGGTTTAACTTTCTTAGTTTCTTTCTTAGAGTTCTTTTTGTTATTGTAGAGGAATCCCTCTAATTTTTGGATATTGATCTTATATCTGACACTCTACTAAATTGGTCTGTTAACTCTAACAATTTTTTTTGTTGAGTTGTTGGGGTTTTCTGTGTACACTGTCATATCATCCATATCATCTGCATATGTTGTTGTTATGTGCCGTTGAGTAGCCTGCGACTCATAGCGACCCTATATACAACAGCCCTAAACTCTGCTCTGTCCTGTGCCAATCTGTCTCTGACACACCCATCCTGATTACCCCAGTCACCGAATCAATCCACTTCCTAGAGGGCCTTCCCTTCCTGCGCCTGCCCTCCACCCTCTCCACCCTCCCAAGCATGATGTCCTTCTCTAAGGACTGGTCTCTCCTTACAACATGACCAAAGTATGTCAGACAAAGTCTCAGAATCCTTGCCTCCAAGGAGCAGCCCAACTTAACCCTTTCCAGGATAAATCTGTTTGTTTTCTTAGCAGTCCATGGTACCCTGAATACTCTTCTCCAACACCAAAGCTCAAAGGCATCAATTCTCCTTCTATCCTCCCTAGTCTTTGTCCAACTCTCTGACGCATAACAAGTGATTGTAAAGACCATGGCCTGTATCAGACACACCTTAGTCTCCAGAGAGACACCATTGCTCTTCAGTACTTTGGAGAGGTCCCTAACAGCAGACTTTCCCATTGCAATACATCTTTTCATTTCCTGGCTGCTGGTGCCAAGAGTGTTGATTGTGGAGCCAAGCAGACTAAAGCTGTGAACAATCTCAATCTCTTCACTATCCATCCTGATGCTGCCAATTGGTTCAGTGGTGAGAATCTTTGTCTTCTTGATATTGAGCCTCAATCCATGTTGAAGGCTGCCATCCTTGATCCTCTGCAGCAAGTGCTTCAGGTCCTCCTCAGTTTCAGCAATCAGGGTTGTGTCATCTGCATAATGCAGATTGTTAATAGATCTTCCACCAATCCTGACCCCACATTTCTCCTCATAGAGCCCAGCCTCCCAGATAATCTGTTCTGCATACAGGTTGAAAAGGTATGGAGACAGGACACATCCCTGGTGTACACCCTTCCCAATTTTGAACCATGCAGTGTTTCCCTGCTCTGTTCTGATGACTGCCTCTTGGTCCAAGTATAGGTTTCTCATTAGCATGATCAAGTATTCTGGGATTCCCATTCTTCTCAGAGTCAGCCACAGTTTGTTATGATCCACACAGCCTTTGCATAATCAATGAAACACAAATAGACATTCCTCTGGTACTCCCTGTTTTCGGCCAACATCCATCTAACATTAGCTACAATATCCCTATAGCAATAGTTTAATTATCTCTTTGCAGATCTGGATGACTTTTATTTTCTTCTCTTGTTGTATTGTCCTAGCCAACACTTCCAATACAAAATACTATATAGAAGTGGTGGGTGACAGTGGGCATTGTTGTCTGGTCCTTGTTTGCAAAGAAAATGCCTTTAGCCTTTCTCCATTGAGAAGAATATTGTCTCTTGGTTTTGCATATATACTTTTCACTATGTTGAGGAAATTCCCTTCTATTCTAATTTTCTGAGTGTCTTAGTCAGGAAGAGGTTCTCATACATTTTTTAAAAAATTTATTCCTACTCATGGCAATTCCATGTTATAGAATTTAACTATCCCATAAAGTTTCCTTAGTTGTAATTTTCTCCTCTCCTTATTGTGATCTGAGTGAAAGTTTACAAAATATATTGGTTTTCCATTCAACCACATTTTGTTTTGTGACATAAATTACAAGACCCACAATAAAACTACACTTTTCCCACTTCAGATATGGGATTGTCATTTCCATTAACCCCTCTATTCCATTCCCTGTTGTATTCACCATATAGCTCTATCTGTTGTTTGGTTGAAAGTTGAGTCACAATGCTAATATGAAGCTCCAAATTTGTAGGGTGACTAAATAGGCTATAATCATTCATCAAACCAGTAAGCCTGGTCAATTTTGGATGTTTAAAATTTTCTTTCACATTCTTTGATCCAGGACTTTTTACTAGGATCCCTTTCAGTGTGGTCAGCAGTGAGATAGTTGTAGGCACTATCTAGTTTTCCTTCTCAAGGTCATGGAGATTGAAGTTGGAATGATCCTTTGGACTAATAGTCCAGTCCTGCATACCCTCACAAATGTTACTATGTTTGAACACATTGTTGTAATAATTGTATTAATCTAGTTGTGATGTCAGAACCCTTAAAAATGGGCCTTTCTAGCCATTGTGCTAGCCTCTGTTGGGGTTCATGGTCTCCAGCTACCTTAACTGTAGACACATAGTCTTACAAATCGTCAACAGCTTTGGGATCAATATATGAGAACACTTTCCACACTGTGAGAGATAATGATGGAGACAACAGTGGTGGAAAGAGGGTGAAGAGATTGTGGTACTGCTATGAAGTAACTGTGGCAAGATGTAACTAGAAGAACCTTGGAGATGGAGCCACAGTTAAAGGTTATACTTGCTAGATGATTGAATGAAAAGCTTACTTGTAACTGCTCTGAGATAAAGTTTGCTGGATGACTAAGGAAACTAGAGGATTATTTGTGCTGCTGAAATGAACCTAGACTTTCACTCGTTGACTGAGAAGCTGTCTAAACTAATTGAGGAATTGTGCCATTATTAATCTGGCTTGGGTCTGTTGGATTAAATCTGGACTTGCATTGTGTGATATATCTGGCCTCATCGCCCACTCCAATGCTATATCCTTAATAAAGCCCATGACTGTGATTAAAGTCTGTGGGTCAATTTGCAACAAATAATGGACCCAATAATTCATAGAAATAGGTGCAGGAGCATATGAAGTGGCATGTCTGACCATGTAGCTATTTGTTTAGTACTATGGATATTATTGATGGGGCAGTTCTCATTTATGAAGCAGGTAGAAGTCAGACTTGGCCACCCTCACATTGTATCTGCTCCTTTCACACTATGTGAGAGAATTCTCATCTTCATTGTCTCTACCAAGTATAACGTTAAATCTGAAAGTGACATATTTGCACTTGAAAGCATTTGAAAGAGGTCCTTGGAACATTTGTTCGGTGTAATAACATCATTTGCTTTCTTAACTGCTGTTTCCATGGGTGTTGATTGTGGATTCAAGTAAAATAAAATCTTGGATAACTTTAAATTTTTCTTCATTTATTATGATGCTGCTTATTAGTCCAATTGTGAAGATTTTTAAATTTTCTTTATGTTGAAGTGTAATCCATACTGAAGTCTGTCATTTTTGCTATCAAGAGGGACCAATTGCTGGAGAAGGACAAGATGCTTGATAAAAGAATGGAATGCAGAACTGACATCCAAGCAGATATAAGCATACCCATGTTTATCGCGGGTTTGTTCACAAGAGGAAGGAGTTGGAAGCAACCTAAGTGCCCATCAACAAATGAATGGATAGAGAAGCTGTGGTATATTCACACAATGGAATAGTATGCTGCACTGAAAAACAAGGAACTCATGCAATATTAAAAATGGGTGACCCTGCAGGACATTATGCTGAGTAAAGTATCTCAGTCACATAAGGACCAATACTGCATGGTGCCACTGTTGTAAAACAAGACTGACATTGGGATTAGGGGGAGACTGAGACAGATGGGTTCAATAATGTATACTGCATTGAAACAGATGAAGGAGAAATCTCTTTAAAAGGGATGCGTGATTAGATATTTTTGTCATGACAGGAGTCCAGAGCAAAGGCTGCATAGTGGAGTGGACCTGGGAGGAAGGTTTGTAAAACAGTGAAAGAATTTTTCTTTTACTTTTCCAAGAGGGTAGCGTACTGGGGGGGGGGGAAGTTGAAAATCAAAAGTCTCTGTAAATTTTCATTGAAATTAATAATAATAATAAAAAGATAAAGTACTAAGAAGCCATGATTTCAGTCTAAAAACTAAGGTCAGTTGGCTCAAGCTACGGTTTTTTTCCAATCACTTATTATCCATCTGAGAGTTGGGCAAGGACTAAAGATGATAGAAGAATTAATGCCTTTGAGTTAACGGTGCAGAAGAAGATTACAGAATATCCCATAGACTGCCAAAAGAATAAACAAACATATCTTGTAGAAAATGCAACTAGAGTGTTCCTTAGAGGGAAGGGTGGTGAGATTTTGTCTCATATACCTTGGGCATGTTGTTAGGAGGGGCCAGTCCTTGGAAAAAGGCATCATGCTTGGGATGGAGTATCAAGGAAAGAGAGGAAGACCCTCAATGAAATGAATACACAAAGTGGCTCAATGGGCTCAGGTATATCAGAGATGATGAGGATGGCACGGGGTTGGAAAGATTTGTTGTTATATGGTTGCTATGAATCACACTCAACTCTCTGGCACCTAACAACAACAACATCACCAACACCAACAGCAACAACAATAGATAATAGCATGTCTTTAAGAGCATTAAGAATTTACTAGCCTAAAATGAAGTAAAAACAAAACTCAAATGATCAAAATCACTGGCAATAAGAGAGATGCAAAATATAAACCACAATGAGATTCCATCTCATTCAAGTAGCAGTGACAAAGTTTAGTAGGGCAGCAAGCGATAAATGTTAGATAGGATGTGGAGAGGTGAGAACTCTCATACACTTTTGATGGGATTGTAAAATGGTACAACCACTCTGGAATACAGTTTGATGTTTCCTTAAAAAGTTGAACATAGGAACTCTTTATGACCCAGCTATTCCACTATTAGGAATATATCCCCAAGAACAAATGGAGATTTGTACACCAATGCTCATAGCATTGCATACTATTGCAAGAACATGAAAACAGTCCAAATGTCCAACCACAACTGAATGGATTGAGAAATTGTGGTACATTCACACAAATACTATGCAGGACTCAGGAGAAATAATTTGGAAAAATACTATGTAATTTGGGAGAAATTGATGAGCATTATGCTGAGTGAACTAATGCCGTCTCATAAGGACAAATACTGCATAAGACCATTATTGTCAAGATATAAGGATAACTATTAAAAGATGTATGAGAACTCAAGATAGGTTTGGTAGGTGGAGGGAGTGTGGCGGGAGGGAGGAAATGGGAAGGATCTGGGTGAAAAGACAGGATAATGACTAACAAAGTCCATTGGCAATTAATTTTATAAAACATAATGCATGAAAATGATTGTAGGAAACACAACGTGAATGAAGAATAGTGTGAAACACAATGTATATGAATTTTGTAAGCAAAGCAATTAAAAAAACAACAAAGAACAAACCAAACCCAAATAAAAAAAACACACAAAAACCTTCACTAACCTCTTACTAATAAATCCACTGAAACAAGGTGTTCCCGCTTGAAATATCCTTTTTCATTCTTCAGCACAACACAGGTGTATGTGCCCGTGTCTGACGGGCGCAAATTCAGGATGATGATGGAAAGGTTTCTGGGAATGTCTACAAGGGTCCGGTTCAAGTACTTGGGTTCCTTAGAAACTTTTCCAGACATGATTGTTAACACCACTTCCTCATTCGTTTGCCAGTAGATTCGAAAATTCTTAAGTTGATTATCAGGAACGTTGTAGTCACAGGGCAATACTGCTATTTCCTTCACTGACTTGATGATCTGGCTGTTACCTAAGGTGAGGCAGACAGAACAAGGTTTTACACAGAACCCAGGGCCCTATGTTTAGGGACTATACATGATCAGAGATTTTTGGCTTTCTAATGCCCATGGCTCTCTAAGTTTTCTAACCATTAAGTAAGTCACTATTGTTATTAGGTATCACTTTTTAAACCCTCTGAAAACCCTGTGAACAGTACTGAAACATGGATAGTTGTAGTAGTAGTGGGAGAACCCAGATTGGAAGTCAATCAAAATGAGGAAAAGTAATGAAAAACATTATTTAATAGTTGTTTTTGTTGTTAGGTGCTGTTGAGTCGCCTGCACCTCATAACAATCCTATGTACAGCTCTGAAACCTGCCATGTCCTGAGCCAGTCTCACTGACTCGGAATTGTCCCAGTTACTGTATCAATCCATCTCATCTAAGGTCTTCCTTTCCTGTGCTGTCCCTCCACTTTTCTGAGCATTATGTCCTTTTCTAAGGACTGGTCCCTCCTAGCCCTTTGCCCAAAGTATGTAAGACAGAGCTTAAAAATCCTAGGCTTCAAATACTTGGTTTCACCCTCTTCACGACAGACCTATTTGTTTTCTTGGTGGTCCATGGTATATTCAAGACTCTTCTCCAGCACCACAACTTGAAGGCATTAACTCTTCTGTCATCTTTGATCATTGTCCAGCTCTCTGATGCTTAACAAGTAATTGCGAGGGCCAAGGTCTGGATCAGGTGTGCCTTAGTTTCTAGAGTAAGTATGTTGCTCCTCAGTACTCTGGAAGTACATAGCTTGACTATTGGGAAACTATAAACTTTGAAAAATGAAATGGAACATATGAACATCAACATTCTAGGTAAAAAGAAATTTATTTGTAAAATTGAGATTGCCAACTATTTCATCTTACTTGGATCCCTAATCAATACCCTTGGTACCAGCAGTCAGGAAATCAGGAGACATACTTCACCAGACAAGTCTGCTGCCATGTACCTCTCCTAATTAATGAGGAGCAATGATGTAAGTTTGAAGACTAAGGTGTATCTGATTTAGACCATGGTTTTTTTCATCACCTGCTATGTATTCGATAGGTGGACAATGAATAAAGATGACAGAAGAAGAATTGATGCCTTTAAACTGTGCGGTTGGAGAAGAATACTGAATATCCCATGGAGTGCCAAAAGAACAAACAGATATGTCGTAGAGAAAGTACAGTTAGAGTGCTCCTGGCAGGCAAAGATGGCAAAGCTTCATCTCACATACTTTGGGCATATTGCTAGAGAGATTATTCCTTGGAGAGAGACATCATGTTTGGAAAAGTGGAAGGTCTGCAAAAGAGAGGAAGACCCTCAACCAGATGGATTGCCACAGTGATTGCAACAATGGACCTGAGTATGTCAGAGATGATAAGGAAGGCAGAGGACAGGACAGGGTTTAGAGATCTATTGTTCATAGAGTTGTTATGATTCATATTTGACTCGATACCTAACAACACCGATCCTATTCCACTCTGACCGCACCTTTGAACTCCTTTGCTTTGAGAAATGGAATCCTTTTCTGTGTAGACTTTTACTAGCCCCATGGTTTCAGGCTGAAACAGTTTTCTTCAACTCCACTCAGACAAGACTTTGGTGGAAACTATGGTAAGGACCCAGCTACTCAAATGCACCCCACATCCCAGTTCCTTTAAGTCTCTCGTCCATACCCATATGGATACATGCGGCACAAAGTTTCCCAAAAGCTTGAAGTTGCTAAGTTGCTGTTATTAGGTGCCATTGAGTCAAATATGAGTCATTGTAAGAATAAGAGATAAGGATACTCTGCCATCCTTATTATCCCTGACACACTAAAGCCTGTTGCAACAGTCACTGTGTCAATCCATCTGGTTGATGCTCTTCCTCTCTTTCGTTGTATTCTTTGATCTTCTGCAGTAAGTGCTTTAAGTCCTCCTTATTTTCAGCAAGCTAGGTTGTGTCACCTGCATAAGATAGGTTATTGATGAGTCTCTCTCCTATCTTGATGCCACTTTCTTCTTCATAGAACCCAGCTTCTCAAATAATTTGCTCAGCATATGTATGGAATTGGATACAGGATACAACACTGATGCACTCCTTTCTTAATTTTAAACCATTTTGCATTTCCTTGCTCTCTCTGTTCACAGAACAGCCTCTTTGTCTAGGTATGGGTTTCACCTGAGCATAGTTAAGTGTTCTGAGATTTCCATTCTTCTCAATGTTAGCCATAACAGCCATGCAGTAAAATGTTTTTGCATAGTCAATAAACCATAAGTAGACATTCTCCTTGTATTCTTTATTTTCATCCAGGATCCATCTAACATCAGATATCACTGATGCTATGGCCTCTTGTAAATTCTGTTTGAGCTTCTGGAAGTTCCCTAGCCGGTTTTGACGATCTTCAGCAGTATTTTGCTTGCATGTGATATTAATGATGTTGTTCAATAATTTCCACATCTGTCGGATCATCTTTCTTGGAAATGGGAATAAATATGGATCTCTTCCAGTCAGCTGACCAGACAGCTGTCCTCCAAATTTCCTGGCATTGGCTGGTGAGCACATCCAGGGCTGCATCTCTCAGTTGAAACATGCCAAAGAGTATCTCAAAGATGAATTTGCTAAGAGGGAATTAATTAAAATCTTCAGCCCATTTTTCCATCAGCACATCCTAGAAAGAACAATATTCCTGCTTTCAAGCTCCACTTCCTTTCTACGGTCCCTTGCTAAGGTCCTAGCACCCAAAAATACCATCAAAATATCTTGCCAGACAATTTTTGCTGATTGGAGCAGAACAAAGTATCTTTATGGCATAACCACTCTGCCAATGCTATACTAGAGGTTAAAACAGCATCAAAGGCCCAACTCTTTCACAACTAGACATCTCTCACAAAGAGCTACCAATTTCAGTTCTCAGCATCCCAATTCCCAGAGCCATACAAAACCCTGTGAGGAAACTAATATCATAAGGCCTCATTTCTAGGTCCTTGCTCTTCTTGGATGACAGAATTGTGGGGCAATTGAGCAATTATAAGATCTACTTTTCCAGGAACAAAAGGTTGAAGAAAAACTGGTGTTGCATTCATAGTTAAAAAGATCTTTGCAAATATATCATGAGGTACGATGCTGTGAGTAATAGAATACTAACCACACACACACACACACACACACACACACGGAAGATTTGTTAATATAATTGCTTTTCAAATATACCTAACAGCAGCTGAAGCAAAGATGAGGAAATTAAGAAATTCTACCAAACTTTTGGCAATCTACCTCCATTTGATTTACTGTCTCTGAAAAATCCACTGAAGAGTCTTCACTGAAGAGTCTTCTACCAGTTGATTCTGACTCTGGCACACAACAACAAAGACAGCTAACTTTTGCACTCTGAAAGTGACCAAATAAATATGCAGATAAAGTGCATTAATAATATTTGGTGACTAGAAAGCCAAAGTTAGAAGCAAAGTAGAAAGAATGATAGTTGGAAATGATGAGGTTGGGGACAGAAAGTAGGCTGGAGATGGAATGATTGAATTTGGTACATTCAGTGATTTATTAATAACATAACTTTTAAAAGTAACAGATGGTTATGATACATAGACTTCAACTGATGAACTGCACAGGAACCAGACAGACTACATCTGTAGATATAATCGTTGTAGAAACTCAATATTAGCAGTCAAAGCTGGTTCAGGTGCTGGTTGTGCAACACATCATCAACTACTCATGTGGAAATTAAAATTGAAGTGGAACAAAATGAAAATAAGTCCACAAGAACTAAATATAACTTTGACTCTATCCTACTTGAACTTAAAAATATTCTCAAAAGTAGATTTGAGATTGAGTTGTGAGTTGACATCAAAGATAACATCCATAAAGAGAACGTAGTTAATAGCATGTTAGAGTTCTGATGGAAAAAAAAAAAAAGAAAAAAAAAAAGAGAACGTAAGTTCATTACAAAGATGGAGGTGGAAGGAAAGACCAAAAGGGAAGCCAGATGAAATTATGAAAGTTGCTCTAGAGTGTCAAGACACCAAAACAAAAGAGAAGAGATTAAGAAGTAAAAGTAACAAACTGAATATTTCAAAGGACAGCTCAAAAAAGACAAAGCAAAGTATTATAATAAAATGTAAAAAAAGCTGAAGTTGGAAAATAAAAAAGGAAGAACTTTCTCAGTATTTCTCAAGCTTTCCTAAATGAAAAAGAAAAAAAAAAATCAAGCCTCAAGTTACAATACTGAGAAACAATATGGGCAAAATCTTTAATGATCCAGGAAGCAGCAAAAGAAGTCAGAGGGAATACACAGAATCACTGTACCAAAAAAAAAGTGGTTGACACGGCATTATTTCAGGAAGTAGTGCATAATAAAGAGTCAGTGGTGATGAGAGAAGAAGTTCAAATTGCACAGAAGTTATTGGAAAAAAAATAAGGCTCCAGGAATTGATGGGATATCAACTGACATGCTTCAACTCTCAGATTCAAGCCTGGATATGCTCACCAGTCTGTGCCAGGAAATTTGGAGGACAGCTACCTGGCCAATTGAATGGAAGAGACCCATATTTGTTACTATTTCCAAGACAGATTATATGAAGCATTTGCTGCAGAAGGTCAAGGACTGTGGCCTTCAATATGGATTGAAGATCAACATCAAGAAAACAGATTCTCATCACTGAGCTGATAGGCAACATCATAATGGATGGTGAAGAGATATAGTTTGTCAACAGCTTCAGATTGTTTGGCTCTACAATCAACACTCTTGGTACCAGTAGCCAGAAAATTAAAAGACGATTGCATTGGGAAAGTCAGCTGTCAGAGACCTCTACAAAGTTCTGAAGAGCAATGATGTCAGTCTGGAGACTAAAGTGCACCTGATCCAGGCCATGGTTTTTGCAATTACTTGCTATGCATCAAAAAGCTGGACAATGACTAGGGATAAGAGAAGGAGAATTGGTGCTGGAGAAGAGTACTGAATATACCATGGACTTCTAGGAGAACAAATAAGCTTGTTCTGGAGAGGGTGAAGCCAGGCTGCTCCTTGGAGGCAAGGATTCTGAAGCTTCATCTGATATACTTTGGACATGTTGCAAGGGGGATCAGTCCTTGGAGAGGGATGCCATGCTTGGGAGGGTCAAGGGACAGTGCAAAGAGGAAGACCCTTGATGAGATGCATTGAATCAGTAACTGGGATAATGGAAGTAGGTTTATCAGAGACAGTAAGATTGGCAAAGGATGGAACAGGATATAGGGCTGTTGTACATAGGGTCACTATGAGTAGAAGGTGACTCAACAGTACATAACAACAACATGGTTAATGATATCTGCAAGCAAATATTGCTAAAGATAATATAAAAATGGCTAAAACAGTACATTTAGAGAACAGCCAGAGTTAAAGCTGTGTTTAGAAGATAGTGTTGTTGTTTTTAGGTGCTGTTGAGTTGAATATGACTCATAGTGACCCTATGAACAAAAATTCTGAAGCCAGTCCCATCCTGCACTGTCTTCACACTTCCTGACACACAAGAGCCATTTAGACTAGACACTGTAGTGCCAAAGATATTGTTGATGTCAGATGGATCCTGGCAGAAAGCAGAGAATACTAGAAGAATGTTTGTATTATATTGACTATGCAAAATCATTTGACTGTGTAGTTTGTAATAAACTATGGCTAACAATAGGAAGAATGGGTATTCCAGAACACTTAATTATGCTTACACAAAGTCTATGCCTACAGTAAGAACCGCTGTCCAAACAGAGCAAAGAAACATTTAATGGTTTAAAAAAAAGAAAAGAAAAAGATGTGCATCAAGGCTGTATCCATTCCTCATACCTATTCAATCCACAAATCATTTGAGAAGCTGGACTTTATGAAGAAGAATGTGACCTCAGGATTAGAGGAAGATTCATCAACCACCTGGTTTATGCTGACGACACCACCTTGCTTGCTAAAGCTAGGAGGCCTTGAGATTCCCTATAGATTGCCATTGGCTTGGATTTTAGTCTCAGCTTTAGTCTCAATTTGCTGATTGATTTGTTTCCTCATTTGTAAAGTATGTTATCTGTCCTTCAGGATGTTGTAAAATTAAAATTAGTTGAGAGAAAATGGAAAATCTTCCTACTACATAGTAGATTTACCATTAAAGTTTCCTTCCTCCCCGCCCCCACCCCTGGTCTCATCTTTCCCCCTCACCCCATCTCAGGCGATATGTCAAATGTGTGGGACTCTGGTCTTGTTATGGGTCAAACAGATACCAGGACAGAAAACAGTTCATTTATCTGAGGTACCAAGCTATCATCCTTTCTGCCAGAGATCTATTTATTCCACTCTGAAAGAACCCAGGATTTCAAATTTATTTTGACATGTGGTGCCATGTCAAAAAAGAAGTAAAAATTGAAAGCTGTCTAATTTCAGTGATGACTCCTAAGGAGTTTTTGAGTAGCCATCCGAACAGAAGTGTGGGTGACTGTAAAGGTCGATTAGTAACATACCATTCAGTGGGTGACTTGAGGCTTCTATCTGAGGTCCTTTTACTAAGTGCTATTGATGTGGAAGAACCATACTGAAAAGAGGAACCAAAAATGTTCTGGGCAATTTGGAATTTCCCACTGGGACCCAGCTTCCATGTCTACATACAGACAGACAGTAATGAGAAAATAGTTGATGAATCTTTGAAGCTCTTTGTTTCAATGCTTCTAGTGGGACAGAGGGGAGTGAGCTTATGAAATTACCTGTCAGTTTGTCATAATGTGGTGGCTTGTGTATATAATACATAATGTATACAAGTATAATTCAAATACCAGCAGGACCGTCCATGTGGACAGGTTTCAGTGGAGCTTTTAGGCTCATACAGACTAGGAAGAAAGGTTTGGGGATCTACTTATTTAAAAATGAGTCAAGAAATGACCCACGTGTAACAATGAGATACTGTCTGAGGTACTGCTGAAAGATGAGCCTCCAGGGTTGGAAAGGACTCACATAATGTGCAAAGTGGCCACAGTAATAGACTTTAAATAATGGAGTGTAAAGATGGCACTGGACTGGGCAGTGTTTCCATCTGTTGTACATGAGGTTATCATGAGTTAAAGCTGACTTGATAGCAACTAATAATTTAAAAAACTACCTAAAGTGTTTTTTAAATTTCTGTATTTATTGAATAATTTTCCAGTGATTAAACTATCTGAAAAAATGAATGTGAGAATTTACATGGAACTATATACATACATCTGTACAGTTTCTAGCACACATAGTAGGTGCCAGTGCTGCCTAGATAGCCCACGTGTCATTTCTCTTACTTCACCCAGCTCTCTGCTCCAGCATCTCCCTGTCAAATAGGTTTTGTCAGACTCACCCTACACAGCACCATTCTCCCTGACTCCTGTTGCTCTTAGTCCCTGGACCCCGACTTATTTCCCTTTAAGCCACTTGTCTATTGTTGTTGTTAGGAGCTGACAAGTTGAGGGCAATTCATAGCAACACGAACAGCATTGGATCTGAATTTTGTGCCATCCTAATCATCCCTTGCACATTAAAGCCCATTGTTACAGTCATTATGTTAATCCATCTCATTGAGGGTCATCTTCTCCTTCACTGACCCTCTACTTTTCCAACCATTATATCTTTCTCCAAGGGCTGGCCCCTCCAAGCAACATGCTAAAAGTAGTTTCATCATCCTTTCCTCTAAGAAGCATCCTGACTATACTCCCTCCAAGACATATTTGTTCATTCTTTTGCCACTTCATGAGGTATTTAGTGCTCTTCTGCAATACCACATCTCAAAGCCATTGATTTTTCTTCTGTCATCTTTATTCACTGTCCTGCTTTCAGATGTATAGGAAGTAATTAAAAATAATATGGCTTGACTCAGATATACCTTAGCCTTTAAACTGACATCTTTGCTTTTCAGCCTTTTGGAGAGATCCTTGACCTCAGTTTTCTCCATAAAACACATCTTTTTTTAAATTTTTTATTTTATTTTATTATTTTTGTGTGAGTGTACCGTCAAATCAGATCTGACTGGTACAGGAGGAGATTGTCCCTCCTTCCCCAGCAGAGCATCTGGTGGATTCGAACCGTGCGCCTCTGGGAAAACACATCTTTTTATTTTCTGACTGCTGTTGCCAAGATTGATAATTATGGATCCAAGTAAGATGAAATTATAAACAATTTCTATCTCTTCTCTATCTATCAGGATGTTGCCTCTTGACCCAGTGGTGAGGATTTTTGTTTTCTTGATGTTAAGATATAATCCATATTGAAGACTATAGTCCTCAATTTTTTGCAGCAAGTGCTTCAAGTCCTCTTTATTTTCATCAAGGAAGTTGTGTCATCTGCTGGTTGTTGATAAGGCTTCCTCTGATCCTGATGCCACATTCTTCTTCATAAAGTCCATTTTCTTGAATAATTTGTTTGTTCTTAAATTTTAAACCATGCAGTGTTCCCTTGTCCTATTAACAAAACAGCCTTTTGGTCTAGGCACACTTATCTCTAGTTGACAAGTATTAATATATTTTGCTACTTACTGGGCTCTAAGAGCAAAGACTTTGACTGTTTTCTTCATTGCTTTATCTGCAGTGCTTAGAACAGTGCTTAGAATAGAAGGTGCTCAGTAAATGTTTGCAGAATTCAAGTTAGTTTGTATATATTGACAAGAAAAGACTTTTAATAAGCAGTTACCAGTAAGGACATATGAATGACCAGTGAGCACACAAAAAGATATTCACCATCACTGCCATTAGGAAATTGTGTGGTTAGACTTTAGGAAATGAGGACTGGTTCCACTTGCTGCTTGTAAGAATCACAACTTTAAACAAGTTAGGTGACCTCTTTAAGCCTCAAGTTTTATTTCTGCAAAATGGATATAGTAAGATTTCCCCAGCTTACTTTATTGGAAGGAAAAATGCTTTTTAAACTGTGAAATGTGGTCCAGATTAAGGTGCTGTTTTGAAAGTGGCTATTCCTTTTCCATGCATAGCCTGAGTTGTTGAACCAGGACCTGGATGGTGCAGGCGTCAGCATGGTAATTCTCTGGCACTAGGGCTGAGTTGAATTGTGGGATGTGTAAGGGGCAAACATGTCCTTGGGACTTGGCTATGTGCCTTGCATATGAGGTGTGCCAAGAAGGAGGACTGCAAACAGTTCTCATACATCTTGAGACAAGTACTCCCTTGAAGGAAGAAGCAGATGTTCTTGTTCCTGATAAGGTTGTTATGAACATAAGAAAATACAGCACCAGGGTGGTGTGCACCAGAGCAACATGCACCACAGTGATGCACACAGATGGAATTTCATTGAGAACTATTATTAAAATAATTCATTTGAGAGACTCAGCTGGGAGCACTGAGCCTCAGCAGGGAACAGTGTGCCTCGGTGGGAAGCAGGGAGCTGCAGTAGGACCTACCCACCAGAAGCAAGCAGGACAGCAGAAATTTGGGTGCATTACTTAGGGGGGATCATTGTTGATTGCTGGACCATGTGCATGTGGGACCCCTTCACCTTAAGCAGGAGGGAATGAGATAGCTAGAGCTTGACTAGGGTGCAAACCTAGTTCTCAAAGGGAAAACAAAGGCTTCCTGGTTTTCCAATAATGATCCCCTGCATGCCCCCACCCCCAGCATGCGTCTGTGTGTGCGTGCCCCCCCTCACCCCTGTGTACGTCTGCATGTGCACCCACCCTATGTGCATCTACACATGCACCTGTCCAATCCTCTTCTGGTGCAATGACTTCAAACCAAGAACCGGCTATTACCTCAGGCATGGAAAAACTCTACCAAAGCAATGTCATGAAAGAAGCAGGCTACCTCACAACCAACACAAGCCCAAAGCAAGGTATCACCTCCAAAAAGCAACCCAGTGTCAGTGGATTCCTGAAGTCAGAATGTCTGATGGAACTTTATGACACAGAATTTAAAAGAATAATAATGGAATATTTTCAATGAGTGAAAAACAAACATGAAGAATTACAGGACACTGCAAGCAAAAACCAGGAGCTTTAAAAAATAATTCAAAGCAATGCAGATAAAACAAATAAGGCATTAGAGACTCTGGAAAAAACAAGAAACCACAATCCAAAATATGAGGTCCAATGTTTCAGATGATGTCAATATGATGAAGGGACACATGAATAAAGTTGAGGAGATGGAACACAGAAACAGTGAAATAGAAGATAGAATTGCCACCACTGATCTGCTAGAACAAAAAGAAGAATCAAAAAGAAAGGAAAAAGAGAACCTAAGAATAATGCAGAACACCATCAAGAGAAATAACATGCACATCATAAGAATGCCAGAACAGGAAGAAATAAGTAAAGGCATGGAAAAAGTTGTGGAAGAATTACTAGAAGAATACTTCCCATGATAGAATGATAGAACATATATACATTAGCTGAAAGAACACTATATAGAATATACCCCAAAAGAAAAACACCAAGGCATATCATAGTCACATTTTTCAGAACCAAAGATAAGGAGAGAATCCTGAAAGCATCATGGGAGAAACAAAGAGTAACCTATAAGGGAGAGCACATAAGATTAAGTGCCAATTTCTCAGCAGAAACCATGTGAGCAAAAAGACAATGGAATGACATATATCGAACACTCAGTGAACACAACTGTCAACCAAGAATACTGTACACAGCAAAATTGTCCATCACATATGAAGGAGAGATCAAGATATTCCCAGAAAAACAGAACCTAAGGGAGTTTGTACAAACAAGACCAGTGTTGCAGGAAACACTGAGAGAAGTTCTTCTTACAGAGGTGCCACAGAAAGCAGGATGGACCAAAATAACTAGCAAAAACACCAAAAAGAACTCAACAAAATGATAGCAATAATACCTTACCTCTCTATAATCATACTGAATGTGAATAGTTTAAATGCACCACTGAAGAGAAAAAGAGTAGCAGATTGGATAAAAAAGCAAAATCCATCAATATGCTGTCTACAAGAGACACACCTAAAAAATGAAGATAAAGAAAGACTAAATATAAAAAAGTTGGAAAAATATACCAAGCAAATGGCAACCAGAAAAAGCAGGAGTAGAGATATTAATCTTTAATAAAATAAATTTCAATACAAAAACCATCACAAAGTTCAAGGAAGGTCACTACATAATGCTTAAAAGATCAAGAGAACAT
>NW_006399782.1:12513893-12519972 GCF_000299155.1 Elephantulus edwardii | reverse complement strand
AAAAAAATCATTCACCATGACCAAGTGGGATTCATGCAAGAATGGTTCAACATAAGGAAAACAATCAATGTCATTCATTACATAAACAAAGCAAAGAACAAGAACCACATGATCCTATGAATTCATGCAGGAAAGGCCTTTGACAAAATCCAACACCATTTCCTTATCAAAATTCTCAAAAAAATAGGAATAAAAGGAAATCTCCTCAACATAGTAAAAAGCATATATGCAAACCCCAAAGCCAACATTGTTCTCAATGGAGAGAGATTAAAGGTATTCCCTTTGAGAACAGGGATTAGGGAAGGATGCCCACGATCACCTTTTCTATTCAGTACTGTATTAGAAGTCTTAGAGAGCAACAAGACAAGAGAAGGAAATAAGAGGAATCCAAATTGGCAAAGAGGAGGTAAAATTATCTCTCTATGCAGATGATATGATAGTGTACTTAGAAAACCCTAACAACTCAGCAAGAAAACTACTGGACTAGTTTACCAATTCATCAAAGTGGCAGAATACAAGATCAACATACAAAAATCAATTGGATTTCTCTACAGTGATAAAGAGAATACAGAGCGGGAGCTAAGAAAAACAACACCCTTCACAATAGTTAATCACAGGATTAAATACTTGGGAATAAATCTAACCAGAAGCACAAAGATCTATTCAAAGAAAATGACAAAACATTATTACAAGAAAGAAAAAGAGACCTGGAGAAATGGAAGAATATCCCTTGCTCATGGATAGGAAGACTCAGTATTGTGCAAATGACAGTATTACCAAAGGCAATTTACATGTTCAATGCAATCCCAATACAAATAACAATTCTTTTCTTCAATGAGGTGGAAAAGGCAATTTCCAATTTCATTTGGAATGGAAAGAGGTCCAGAGTAAGCAAAGAACTCCTTAAAAAGAGAAACAAGGTAGGAGGCATCTCGTTCTCTGATTTCAAATCCTACTACACTGACGTGGTGGTCAAGACAGTGTGTGGTACTGATACAATGACAGACATATAGATCAATGGAATAGAATTGAGAACCTGGAAATCAGCCCATCTACCTATAGCAACTTTGACAAGGAGATGAAATCAGTTAAGTGAGGAAATTACAGCCTTTTTTAAATAGTTTTGGCAAAATTGGAAAACTATCTGTAGAAAACTCATGCACGATCCATACCTCAGTCCATGCACAAAAACTAACTCAAAGTGGATCTTGGACCTGGGATTAAAACCATGCACTATAAACCTCATTAAAGAAAATCTTGAAAGAACTCCAGAAACCCTAATCCACAACATAAACAGTCTTCCAAAAGTCCTGAAAAACCTACAACCAGGAGGGTATTATATAGATGACCTTCTAAAAAACAAATCCTTGTGCATACCCAAAAACTTCTCTAACAGGGTAAAAAGGGAAGCCACAGACTGGGAAAAAATATTTGGTAATGACATTTCTGATAAGAGACTGATATCTAGAATTTATAAAATATTTGAGCACCACAACAAGATAAAGGAAAACAGCCCAATTGCAAAATGGGTACTGTATATGAACAGACACTTCACCAAAGAAGATGGCAAACAAACACTTGAGGAAATGTTCAAAATCCCTAGCTCTAAGAGAGATGCAAATCAGGAGAACTATGAGGTGTCCTTCCCTCCCTCCCCCATAAAAATAGCAAACTTAACAGAACAGCAAACATCAAATGCTGGTGAGGTTGCAGAGAAATGGGAGCCCTTATTTACTGCTGCTGGGAGTGTAAAATGGTGCAACCACTATGGAAGGCAGTATGGCGCTTTCTCAAAAAGTCGCAAATAGAAATACCATTTGATCCAGCAATTCCTTTAAGGGGAATATACCCAAAAGAAACCGGAACTGTCACCCATGCATATATATGATCACTTATGTTTATTGCATCTTTGCTCACAATAGCAAAGAGTTGGGACCAACCCAAGTGCCCATCAACAAATGAATAGATAGAGAAGCTTTGGTATATTCACATAACGGAATACTATACTGCACTGAAAAACAAAGAACTAATGAAATATACAAAATGGGTGATCCTGGAGGACATTGTGCTGAGTGTAGTATCTCAGTCACAAAAGGACAAATACTGTATAGTGCCACTGTTTTAAAGCAGGACTGACATCACAATTGGGGAGAGACTAAAAGGAGATAAATAATGTATACTGCATTGAAATAGAGGAGGGAGAGAATTATTTAGGAGGTATATATGATTAGGTATTGTTATCATGACAAGAGTCCAGAATGAAAGCTGCATGGTGGAGTGGACTGGGAGGTGGGGTAGGGTGCGATTTTATAACAACGAAAGGATTTTTTTTTAACTTTTCAAAGAGAAAAAGAATACTGGGGGGAGGGATTTGCAGAGAGGCAAGTATACAAACATGAATGAATGGAAATCCAATGTCTCTGTAAACTTTCATTAAAATATATTTTAAAAAGTAAAAAAAAATACCAATAATATATATGGATTTAAAAAAAAAAGACAAGACAGTAACACAGTTAATAAATATAAAGAAGTCTTACTTCTTTTACCCATCTATGTACTTGGCCCATACTGGCTCTATGAAGTAATCTTAAAGTTTTCATTTCTTTGTGAACTATTTATTTCTGAATGCTAATAAAAGCAGCGGCTTTGAAGCTACTCAAGGCCATTTGCCTGAGCAAACTTTGGCCCTCTGGAAAAATTACATTTCACTTTGCTAGTCTTCCTTCAACCCAGCTCATATCAGACAACAGGATGCCCATGAGCCATCCCACCCAGAAACAGTCATCAAGAGACTAAGTCTGTAACAGGGGAGAGGGTGGGAAGATGAGAGAGATCAAGGAAGCGACTCCCCTTACCTCTCTCATGGTGGAGATCTAGGGATTGTCCCACTAACATGACACACCTGGAAAACTGAACAGTGTCACTTCTCAGCCCTGCCTTTCCTCACCACTTTGCTGCCTTGACCATGTCAATTCCCCAAGGAGCCTGTTAGAAGTGAAAGCTATTTGCCAACTATTAGGACTGCAGAGGCCTTTTCTTCCTCTCCCCAAATGGCTACTGAGAATCCAATCATGGGAAACAACAGCTGTGCTTTTTCTCTCTGTAAAACTATTTTACCCCTCTTTTTCCAGGCCCACTAACCTACCTTGAAGGAAGCATCTGTAAGCATTCCCTTCCCCAAGTCCCTTGTAAAAAAATATACAATCCCCTCTAACTCTTAGTTGGGGCTGGTCTTCTGCTTGAGAGCCAGTTCGGCAGTTTCTCCTCAATAAACTGTCTTTCTTGGCCTGAACTGGGTTCTATCCTTCCTTGTCAACCTTACAACAACACGTGTGGAGGCTACTAGTTTTAGACAAATGCAGCATTTTCTAAGAACTCATTCTATATTGTAAAAATATATCACGGAAAGAAATGAAGTACTAATAACATATACTATAAAACTGAAAACATTATGCTCAGTGAAAGAATGCAGGTGTAAAGTATGGTTACATATTGTGTGGTTCCACATGCATGAAATGACCAAAATAGGTAAATATATATAAGGACAAAAAGTACATTTGTGGTTACTAGAGACTTGGGGCCCAAGGGTTGGGGAGGACGGTATATGACTGCTAATGAGTACAAGCTGCTCTCTGAGGTACTGAGAAATTTCTAGAGTGTGATCATGGTAATGGTTGCACAACACTGCTGAAGTATGCATTTTAAAGTGGTTGGTTTTATGTCATGTCAGAAAAATGCAGGGGAAATTAGAAGGCACAGATGTCAAAATACTAAAATATCAATCTTAGGTGGATGACTTGCTTTTGTTATCAAGGTGATCATGGCTCATGGAGACCCCATGTGTGCAGGGTACAACGGCTCCACAGGGTTTTCAAAGTGACCTCCTGTCCTGTTTTCCAAGGCACCTCCAAGTGGGTTCAAACCACCAAACTTTCAGCTAATAGACAAGTGCTTAACTAGATGAAACAGCCAGGGACTCCATGGGAAGACAGGAATGTCCTTAGCTCCTCCACAGAGGAGAGGCGCAGAATGACCCATCAGCCTACACACAGTTGCTCTTAAGGACATTCAGCCTCAGCAGCAGCCATATTTGCTGCTCTGACAGCCAAGAACTTTGGGGAGGTGTGGGTACTGTGTCACCACTTCAAATGGAAAAGAGAAGTTCTGTGACGTATGTCTCACTAAGGACTCAAGTATGCTTTCGAAATAAAATTCTCTTGAGCAACAAAACATTTCATCGTAGAAAGAATGAAAAATACTTGGGGGGTGGTAGACAAAAAGTCACCTCTAATCTCACCACTCAGAGATATTTCTGTTAGTGATTTGGATATATACTTGCAGTAGAAGTAACTTCTTCATTTTAATAAGTGTCTTTGCTGTAGTGTCCCTAGGTGATATGCTTGGCTGCAAACCAACTGGTGGATGGTTCAGGGTTAATCAGAGACATGGCAGAAATTAGTGATATACTTAAAAAAACCCCAGAAACACAACAGACCTAACAAACCAATACAAACATATCTGAACTGTAAAATTTTAGTATAATCACTGTGGAAAAAGATATGACACTTCATAAAAAGTTGGAAAAAAAGAAATACCATATATTCCAGTGATCTCACTATTAAATATTGTAAAAAGAGTGGAGATGGCTGAGTCTGATTCCACAAAGAGGAACTGCCTCACCAACAGCATCCACAACACCAAACCAATTCCCATGATGTCAGACATGCCACCGCCCCACGCTCCTGCACCACATTCTACTAATTCATACATCAATTCTATTAGATCCAAAATCCACTGAAGTTGCTACACAGACCTCACAGAATCGTAATATGGGGTTTATTAGGGATGTTTACAGGAAGTTACAATTCAGGTTGGTAACAGGATGCAATTTCTCAGTCAGAACAACTTCTGAAGTGTGCTTTTAGGCCCTTCAGCCTTGTGGCTTTAGGACAGTGTTACAAAGCTGATGTAGTCCTTCCAATGATAGTATCTCCCTGTCCCCCAACAACATCCCCCAACAAGCTTGGGTGAAGGCTCCCAGGTCTGCCTCTGTGAGGCAGCATTTCCATGGGCAAGTCTATCTAGCTCTTGGTCTCTGGTTCCCTCCTGTTGCTTTCTTACAGGTTTGGATCTAAGCGGCACAGGAATCTTTGGTGCGTTGCATTCTCTGCTTTGCTCATACTTGAGGTTCTCCAGGTTTTTGCCACTGAACCTGCTCAACTTAAACCTGGAGAAGAGCAAAACTAGCCAATTCCCTGCTGGGTAAATGAACTATTTACAAGTTCTGCCTTGCCACGTGGCAAAGCCAAAGGCAATGGCTAGGAAAGCCATTTTGAACAATAAACCCACTACACCGCAGATACATATTTCAGAGAAGTAAAAATCAAGATGCTAATAGATATAGGCATACCCGTGTTCATCACAGTACCATTCACAACAGCAAGAAGGTGCAAATAACCTAAGTGTGCACTAAGGAATAATTGGATAAACAACCTGTGTTCCATACACACAATGGAATACTACATAAAATTAAAGAGTAGGGGAGCTCTGGTGGCCTAGTGGTAAGGAGCTGCAACTATAATCTCAGAGGCGCACGGTTCGAATCCACCAGATGCTCTGCCGAGGAAGGAGGGACGATCTCCTCCTGTACCAGTCAGATCTGATTTGACGGTACACACACACACACACACACGCGTGCGCACACACACACACACACACAAACAAAAAAAAAAACCTAAAGAGTAATGAAGAATTCATGCAATACCATATAACATGTATGCATCTGGAAGAGATTATGCTGAGTGAATAAGTTAATCACAAAAAAGATAAGTATTATATGACAACACTGTTATGAAAAATTAAGAAAAAATTGACAAGATTTCCACACAGGAAAAAAATACTCTTTTTTTTTTTTTTTCACCTTGGTGGTTTCCTCTTTATTGATGTGTCTCATACCTTCCCCCTCCACAATTTCAGTCCCTTCCATACACCCCCAAAGAGAAGGTAAAGAAAGGGTTTGTTGGGGTTTGGACCCCTTGTGTACTTAGAAAGGGAACAGAAACCAAAACAATCACTGGAT
>NW_006399782.1:12505274-12513038 GCF_000299155.1 Elephantulus edwardii | reverse complement strand
CAGCCTCTCTACTGTTGACTCCATTTCAACTCAGAAGAACAACCCATTCGCGCATTTCTTTCCAGGAGGAGACAGCCCATCTCGCTCCTGCAGAGCAGCTAGTAGATTCAAACCACCAGAAACTCAGCCTTTTTGGCTAGCAGTGCACCACCCTATAGACTATACCACCAGAGTTCTTTGTATATACACAGCACTGCAAAAATATACAAACAATATCTGTGAGTAGATACAAAGGTAGACATGTAAGTTGAACAGAAACGAGAAGGTGAACGGGAGTGAAATCAGGAGTGCATATACATTTGACAGAGAACATTTCTACAAGTCTATTTGTATTTGCTCCATGAAGACACCAGGGATATAATTGAGCATTTTGGGTACAAAGTTCTTAAAACATCGTAGTCATACCAAAACACCTTTAGGAAATGAGTCACTGGGGTGGTGACTTAGGGTAACAGTCTTGGGGGGAGGGAAGGGCATGCACATCAGTTGGTATCACAGAGTCCACAAAGAAAATAGACTCCAGGAACCAAGGCCTCCACCACGCTTAGACCGGAAGTGAGGGGTGCTTGACTGTCACTACTGACCACTCAGACAAGGGTTACAATGTAAGTTCCTGGACAGAAAGGGAGAAGAAAATGTTGAATAAAATTCTGAATCATTAAGAATCCGAACCTATACTGGGTTAATACGGACTGGTGGTATCTGTGAGACTGTGAGGATCACACTGCCTTCAAGCAAAGGGTCAAGTCCACTTCAGGATCAACCATCAGTTAAACAGTAGATAGGTCTACAAAGAAAGTGATAATATCAGGAAGGAACAGATAACCTCAGAATAATCAACCATAGGAGCATTTGCCCCAAAGTTCAGAATGTAGAAAGAAAAGGAGAGAAAGATGGATGGAGACAGGGAACTCATGGAGTAAGCAGGAAGGGTGCTGTTACATTGTGTGAATTGTAGCCAAAGTCCTGAAACAATCTGTGCATAAACTGCTCAAATGACAACTAATGTGCTCTGTAAACTTTCATCCAAACAATAATGAAAAGTAGATTATTATTGTTAAGAATAAAACAAAAAGATAAATCCGTAACAATTTAGGTCACTTTTTTCGTTTCCATAATATTGCCTGGTTTGTTTTTTGTAAACACTGAAACGAAGGTAATGGAGTGTCATGTCTTACTCTACATATTAAACCCAAACTAATGAACTTGTGATACCTATCCATTTCCCCTAATCTTATAAAGATAACATCATAACATCTAAATTATGCATATAAAGAGCATTGCCAATGTTATTTATATAAATAAACTTCACAAGTCTTAAATTTTTTTTTTCAGAGGCATTACAATTAGTTTCAAAGAAATGCACAGCTCTAGATGAGAAAGCCAATTAAGGTACTATTAAGCAAAATGCATAAAACTTTACTAAGATTTCTCATTAGGCAGACTTAGAGAAACATTCAGTGTAAGGAAGTAAGAACGTGAGAGTGGAGGAAATCTTTACTCACTTATTATACTGACAAGCAAATCAGCAAATCACAACAGAAAGCTATTTAATAAGTAAGTAGAACTACTAACTAATGTTATCTAGGTATTGTTCCCATAGCCTAGAAATTGACTTCCTTTTTTTTTTCTTCTTGCTGATCTTCTCTGTATCGTTCTAATTTTTAGTATATGTGCTGCCAAAGCGAGCACAGAAATTGACTTCTTAAAGAACATAATCCTAGAGTTTCTTTTATATAACACATAAAAAAAGCTTAATTATTAGTATTGTTAAAATAGAATTGGCTAGAATAATCTTAAGCCAGAAAACTTATTCTGAAAAAATTCTGCAACATCATATTGAAGAATAGACAATGTATTAAAAATATAAATGAAGCTTGTATTAACGAAAAAACTATTAAATAATAAAAAAGAAAAAAGTATGGAGAATATTTCTTTTAATTTTTATTTTATATTAGTTGGCTTACAAAGTTCATATACATTGTGTTTCACACTATGCTTCATTCACATTGTGTTTCATATAATTATTCAGATTCATTTTCTTTTATAAAATTAATCAGTGTTGAACTGTGCCCACCATTGACCTGTTTTTTCAAATCACCACCAGATCTTTCCCATTTCCTTTACCCTCCTCTCCAACCATCCATCAAATTGGGTGGTCCTGTGATCCCCCCACCCCCCAATCTCATCCCTCTGCTCCTCTCCTCTTCACCTTCGATCCTCATAATAATCTCATACAGTATTTGTCCTTATGGGACCGAGTTCACTCGGCATAATGTATGGAGAACATTTTTTGACACACATATGGCATCTCTGTCACACTGACTTGATGGCAGCTGTTGGTTTTTTTTTTTTTGTTTGTTTGTTTGTTTGTTTTTGTTTTTGTTTTTGTGGTGAATCAGCACTGAGAGGACCTGTGTTGGGACTGGGCAGGGTGCTGAGAATACAGGAAGGACAAAAGACCTGAGTTTTTTATTGCTCCCAACTGTCATTCTATTTAGAAGCAGCTTATCTATTTAAATAAATGTGTTTATATCTTTAAGATACTTAAGGACTAAAGTACAATGTTGAGTTCTTCCTGCCTAGAGCTTAAAAGAACAGAGGAGATAAAAGAGTGCATAGGACTAACAGCACAAGAACTTTAGTCTCCATGACCCTGAGATCAGAACTAATGGTGCCTGGCTCCCTGTTGATTTCTGTGAAAGAGATCACAATAGGTTCTGGTGAGGCAGAAGAAAAACAAGAGACAAAACTCAAAATTGTAAAAAAGGCCTAACTTAATGGTCTGATAGGGACTGGTGGGACACCCAGATTGTGGAGCTTTGTTCAGCCTGGGACTGACATCACCTCAGTGACTGATCATTCAGCTAACCCATAGACAGGCCACTCTGGCAAATTAGTGGTAAGGAGTTGCTCTGCCAATCCAAAGGCATGTGGTTCAAATCCACCAACAGGACAAAGATAGGCAATCTCCTCCTGAGAGATTCACTGCCTCTGAAAATCCACCAGATGATCAGCTATGAGTCTGTTCTGACTCGTACATAACAACAACAACAACAACAACCAATAAAAGGGGATTAACAACATCAGAGGGAAATTTCACTTATCAGAACAATCAACCATGAAAGATCAAAAGGGTTACAAGGTCGTATAGTGGAGTGGACTTGGGGGGAAGGATTGTATAACAATGAAAGAATTTTTCTTTTACTTTTCAAAGAGAAGAACGAACTGGGGGTGGCAGAGCCCACCTTCTAGGTGAGCAGGCAGAAAAGTGCAACAATGAATGAATGGAAATCCAAAGTCTCTGTAAATTTTCATAAAAATTAATAATGTCATTGTTGTTGTTGTACCATAAACTGAAAACCAATCTTTTTGTAAATTTTAACTAGATCACACACACACACACACCACAACACCCTCAAAAATAAGATCAAAAGGGCAACATTTGCTCAGGAATAAAGGTTAGAAAGTGGAAAGAGACAGGAAATAAGCATGAATAAAAGCTATAAATGAGAAGTGGGAAGTGTGTAATACTTTGTAGGGATTGCAGCAAAGATTCTATAACAAAATGTACATGAATTATTGAACAGAAAATGAACATGCTCTGAAAACTTACTCAACTCTCAATCAAAAACTTGCACTCATTGTTCATGAGTCAAAACTGACTCGTAGTTGACACTACAACAGATTTTTCTGGGTCTGAAAATCGTACAGGAGGGTATGGCCCATCTTTCTCCTGTGGATTCGAACCACCAGAGTGGCACCACCTTTAGGCTTGCAGCACAACTTCCTATGGACTGTGCCACAAGAGCTCCCCAAAACAAGATTTAATAAGAAAGTAAAAGACTTAAAGACTTGAAAAGCTGATGTTAGGGTGGTTATGGCAAGAACCTACACTAGTGAGACCCCTGGGCCAGCAGTATCTGATAATCAGAGGGACTTCTGGTGATAGGTACCTTTGTTAATAGTGACACTTTGCAAGTATTCATTTCCCCCACTACCTTAGTAACCCTATACTACAGACTTATTTACTAGTTGCTGTCAAGATTTGACTCATGGTGACCCTATGTCTTCAAAGCAGAACTGTGCTCCATTGCGTTTTCAAAGACTTCTTTGTTCCCCATTTGAATAGATCTTATTTTAATCTTTTTACGTATTATTTTAATCTGCAGCCCACAGGCCTGGTTTAAATTGTTTTTTGTTAAACATTCTTCTAGGTGGTATAGCACTGGTCTGTGCATTGCTGTACAGAGGTAACTCGTGGTTGCTGTGATGCTAAACACTGTGACACTGATGTGTCAAATGTGATAACAGTTACCCATGGTGGACAGTGTTTGGTGGAGCTCCCCAACTAAAAGAAGCTTGGAAGCAGGAGTGGTATCCACTTCCGAAATGGCTTGCCTCCGGAAACTCTATGAACAGCACTCAGGCCTTTTGTTCATAGGGTCGCTATGAGTTGTCTACGACTCGGCGGCACCTAACAACAACAACAACAACATATTATTTTTATTTCAGCAGAATAAAATATTGATTGTATTCAAGGTGAGTAAATGAGAAATATATTTTTAAAAGTATTTTAAAAAACACATTTTAAAAACATCTTTATAACCATTTTCCGCTCTGATGTTAGGAACCTCTTAATGTATTTTTTTAATGTTTTATTTCAATTTTTTTATTGTTGCATGTTTTCTTTCCCCTTATTCTCCCTCCTACCATCCCACAATGCACCCCTTTATTTCTAGATTGTTGTCATACACATAATGCCTAATCATATATTCCTTTCGGATAGTTCTTCCCCTCATATGCTCTGATGCAGTGTTCGTCATCTGCCCAGTCTTTCCCTTCATTTGGATCCCTACTGCAAGAGACCTGTACCTCCCTTTATAGCTGGACCTTCCTTAAAGGACCCCAGCTCTGAAGAAAATGCTGCCTATCATGACCCCTCTTAGATTGTCCCTGCCTTACAAACATATTTTCTGGAAAACTCAAATTTAGTGTTTCTGTCTCCATAGACAGTGCTTGCCAAACCAGAGGCAGAGGGAAGCTCATGGATTTCCCTGTTCAAGGAGAGAAGGTTTTCTACCCTGGACAGCAGGCTGAAAGGGTGGAGGGTTTGCACTTCTGTCCAGGATCAAGGCTTCCTCACCTAAGCAGAAGAGGAGAGTCTGGTATGTGAATCCTCTGTCTTGAGTCAAAACCAAAACCCAAACTCGTTGTCATTAAGTTATAGTGCTTTTTAGTGTAGTCACAGTGCCGTACAATCATCATTATTCTTTAATTCCAGAAAATTCCAACTTATAGTGACCTTATAAATCAGAGTAGAACTGCCCCCAGTGGATTGCAAGGTTATAATCTTTACAGCAGCAGACAGGTATGTCTTCTTCCAAAGAGTGGCTAGTGGTTTCCAAGTGTCAACTTTTTGGTTCACAACTGATCACTTAACTATTGTGCCCAGAGCACCTCCCCTGAATCAAAGCTTCTGTGATCTTTCTTCTGTTTATCCAAAATGGTCTCTCACAGGGACAATGTGAATGCAATTCACAAGTATATTTTGGTCTGGCAAATCCTCACCATTGAATACATCTATCCAGCTCATGTCTCTCCAACTCTACTCTTTTATTCAAAGCTATTTCATGCAGAATCCCTCCTCAACTTCCCAGAAGAAAATTGTAACTATTTTAAATGTAATATAACAACATCAGTATAAAGTCCAATATGTGAATTGTGGAACTTAGATCATGGGTCTCTTGGTTCTGCAACAGGGTAAAAGAGCAAGTGTAATTACTCAGGACAGATAACTGAAGGCTACTATCACGGTAGTCCAGGAATCTGTGTGCTCTCAATTGGATCATTCTGGTTATTCCAGGCCATGGCAGAGTGTGAGTCACATATAAAGTAATAGCTGACAGTGAACTAATCTCTAAAATTTATTAAAAACCCACATCCACAAAAAAAGATAAACAATCCAATTAAAAATTAGGCAGAAGACTTTAACATTTCATCAAAGAAAACATTCAGGAGGTCAAAAACAAATGAATACATGCTCTCAGTCATTACCCATTAGAGAAATAGGAATCAAGACAGAAAAGACATACTGCATCACCCCAGTAATAACAGCATAGTTAAAAAAAACCCCAGAAATCAATAAATGCCATTGAGGTGGTGGAGAGATTACAACTCTCTTACACTGCTGGTCAAACTATAGAAATAATATATGGTCGGACTAGAAAAAAAAAACAGTATTTGATACTATGATTCCACTGTTTTTATTGTGTACCATCAAGTCGGAACTAACTCCAGCAGATTTTCAGAGGCAATAAATTGCACAGGAAGAGATTGCTCCTTCTCCTGCAGAGCAACTGATGGATTCAAGCTACGTGCCTTTGGGGTTGCAGCTAAATTTCTTACCAGTAGGCTGCCAGGTCCTCCCTATAGTGGGATCTAGTAGTAGCGATCTCTTCCTAGAGAAGTAAGAGCCGTGACAGAAATAAGTACATTCACAGTGATGTTCATCACAGCCTTATTTACATCAGCAAAAGGATGGAAACAACTTAAGCATCCATCAACAGATGAGTAGATAAGCAAACTGTGGTACGTACACACAATGAATACAACTTTATACTAAATATTCTTCATTATGTGATAAAGGTTACCAATGGTGGACAGTGTTTGGTGGAGCTCCCCGATTAAAACAAGCTTGAAAGCAGGAGTGACATCCACTTCTGAAATGGCTTGCCGCAGGAAACTCTATGAACAGTGCTCAGGTCTTTCGTTCATAGGGTCGCTATGAGTCCTCTATGGCTCGAGGACACTTAACAACAACAACATACTAAAGAATAATGAAGAATTTGTGAAACACTTTACAACATGTATAAACCTGGGGGACATTATAATGAGTGAAAAAATTCAAGCCTAAATCAAGAAAGGGTTTATGCACAGAAAGAATGTTCTTCAATAATTAGCAGAAGAAGTCCGAAAGAGAGGGTAAATAAAGAGTAGACTCGGATGAACTTGGCTGAAGGAAAAGCAATCTACAACAAGGGGAGAGTTCAGTGCAAAGTGGCCAAGGGAGACACAAGGAGGTGCATAAGAGTAAAAGTAGAAAAGATAAAGTGTATTACATACAAAATCCTGTAGTAAGAGTAATAATAAACAATATTTATGCAGGTACATAAGTATGTATATAAGCGGAAAAGAAGTGGGGAGGCAAATGACATGAATTTATAAACACATTTAAGTTTGGCAGATGTTTATACATATATATTTGGATGTGCTGCAAATATATCCAAGGATATAGTAGCATATACAGGGGACAAAGTTCTGAAACTTCTAAGCCATAATGGAACATCCTCAGAAAGATGAAACATTGGGTTTGAGGACTTAGGATCACAGTCTTAGAGCACATTTAGACAAATTGCCATAATAGAATCCACACAAAGTTCTTGATCCTCCTTTGGTATCAACCAGGGATTTGAAAAGTTTTGAGCAGTCATCTGAGAAGAAACTATTGTTGCTCTCCTCATCGAGAGCCAAAAAGCATGGAGGAAATGAGGAGTTCAAGAACTCAAGGAAAGAATTAGTTCCAGAGACTCTAAACAACAGCCTCCATGACCCCGAGATCAGAAAGCTACATGATGCCCAGTTTCACACCAACTGATCTGATCAGGACCATAATAAAGCAAAGGGGGGGAATAAGTGCTTTCCTGTGGAGTATGTTACACTGACAGAACTGCAGCCACGCTATGAAATAAAGTGTATTAAGTT
>NW_006399782.1:12495958-12503644 GCF_000299155.1 Elephantulus edwardii | reverse complement strand
AAAAAAAACACACACACACACACACACACAAATTAAGCAATTTTTAAGACAAGAACTTTTTCTAGAGTGGGTATTTGTAGTCCAGAAAACTAGGCTGGAGCCAAAGACTCTTTGTTTGCGAGGGAATCAGCAGATATGGAGCTCCCTGGAATCAGACCTTTTGCTTTCTGACTTTACAAAGGGAATACTGCCTTGCCTTAGGGAGCTCTGGTGATCTAGTGGGTAGAGTGTTGCCCTGCCAACCCAAAGATGGGCAGTTCAAATCACTAGCTGCTTGATGGGAGGAAGATGGGTAATCTTCTGTGCAAATGTACGCTCTGAAAACCCACTATGAGAATCAGCTATGAGTCAGATCTGGTCTAATAGGAAGGAGTTTGCATCCTATCTTACTGGGCAGTGAGTTTATGCTAATGGGGGAAGAAAAACTCAAAGAAAAAAGGTAAAAATGGCTCCACAGTTTGAAGAACATACTCAATGTCATTGAATTTTATAGAGAGAAACTAATGAATCAGTGTATATTTTCTTTTTTAAAAAATTATTATTCATTTCAATGAATATTTGGGTTTCCATTCATTCATTGTTGAACGAATCAGTGTATATTTTCAGTTGTTGTTGTTAAGTGCCCTCAAGTTGAGCACAACTCATACTGACTCAATGAACAAAAGGCCTGAATCCTATTTTATAACTGTTGTAATTTCTCTAAGTTCATAGAGTTTTTGCAGGCATGTTGTTTAGGAAGTGGATGCCACTCCTGCTTCCAAGCCTGCCTTAATTTGGGAGCTCAACCAAATACTGTCCACCATGGGTGACCATTGTGGCATTTGACACACTAGTGGTACAACGTTCAGTATCAAAGCAACCCCAAGTTACCTCAGTATAACAAATTGACAGACCAGTGCTGAACCACTTAGAAGAATGTTCATTCTAAACACAAAACTAATGAAAACTTTTCAATATACAGGCCCATACCGTAGGCCTTGACTGACTCTAAACAAGAGGCTTCCAGCCAACAGCTCGTTGTTAGCTGAATCCAGCAAATCCAAGCAGCTCATACGCGGCTGTGAGCAAAATGGAAACAATCAAATAGTCCACACCTGACTTTCAACCAAAACAAGAAGAAACCATCTTCCAAAATCCAAAATCCAATGGCTTCCCTCATGAGCCTCCAAAGTGAAGACTCAGTCGGTAGCCACAAATAAATCATCATCATCAACATCATCATCATCATCATCATCATCATCATCATCATCCCACCTCACTATCATCCCAGCAGGGGGCCTCACACTCCTTGTTGTTCTTCTGTACCATGGAGTCAGAACCAACCCATATCTGACCCTCCAGCAGGTTTTCAGAGACAGTAAATCACTTTGGAGAAGATTGCCCTTCCTTCTCCTGCGGAGCAACTGTCAGATTCGAACCACTTGTCTTTGGGATTGCATTGCTGCTTTGTACCACTAGGCCACCAGATCTGAGAGTCCTCTAAATTTGGGACCCTTAAGTCATGGTCTTTTGAATCACCTACTATGCAACTGAGGGCTGGACAATGAATAAAGATTACAGAAGAATCAATGGCTTTGAGCTGTGATGTTGGAGGAGAATACTGAATGCTCCATGGACTGACAAAAGAATAAACAGATATGTCTTAGAGAAAGTGCAGCCAGCATGTATGTTCCTTAGAGGTAAGTATGGTGGAATGTCATCGCCCACACTTTAGTCGTGTTGTTAGGACAGGGACATCATTCTTGGAAAGGTGGAGGGTCAGCAAAAGAGAAGACGACTCTCAATGAGAGGGATTAACACAATGAATGCAGGACTGGGCTCAAGTGTGACAGAGATAATAAGGATGGCATAGGATAGCACAGGGTTCATGCAGATCTGCTGTTCACTGTGTTGCTGTGAGTCATACTTGACTAAATGGCATATAACAACAACAAGAAGCCCACTAGAGTTGGGGGAAAAGCCTCTAGAAGGAAAAATGTTCTTTGCAGGACGTACTTGAAATATCTATGTAGTAAAATTTGACACCATTAATTGTTAGATACCAGCATTGACAAAGGATATTAGCACCCAAATCATAAAAACAAGTATTAAAAGGAAAACTTAATATCAAGAAAATTATATTGGTTGCCCAGGGCCTAATGCTCCTAAGTGCTTCCAGATGAAGTGTGAACAGGTGTTCGTGCACTATTAACTTTCTGTTGGTTTGAACTTTTTTTGAAAATAAAAACCCGAGAGTGAAAGTTTAAAAGGGAAAATGATACTCTCCAAGTACCAGCTTTTTTCTCTTCAATTTACAAAGAAGGTCATCATTGTTCAATTTTACAGGTAGAACAGGTAGCAATTGAGCGGAGTTGCTCCAGAGACACATAATTTATAAAGTCAGATCCCTCGGACAACACCCTTGTTGTGTGTCTGTCATGGCTGTTAAATTGGAACCAACTCCTAGCTGCCCTTCCAGCCAGCCAGTTTTGGGAGGCTGTCAATTGCACAGGAGGGAAGTGTTCATCTTTCTCCCATGGAACTGCTGATGGATGCAGACCACCAAACAAGAGCCACAACTTCCAGTAGCCTAGGCCACCAGAGCTCCCTTGTGGCTGTGTGCTATTTTGAAACTGTGGCCCATAGAGACCCTACAGGACAGAGTGAAATCATCTCTTCAGGTTTTCAAATCTTCATGGAAATAGACCACCTCACCCCTCTCCTATGACAGGCCTGGTGGGTTCAAACCACTGATATTTTTGTCAGCAGCTGAGCCCTTAACCACTGGGCTACCAACATCCTTAACACACCACAAATGTAAATCAGCACCTTGTTTTTTCATGAAGACCCTATAACTCTAAACTGATCTTCTAAACCTGTTTTATAGGTTTATTAAACATAACACAGCCTGCCCTGTCCTGCCCCAACACTTAAAATCTGGGTTCTTAAACCAAATTAGCTGCCTACTTGTATATGCTATAGTATTTTAACCTCTCTGGGTCTCAGACTCTGAATCCCTAAAGCAGACTGGAAACATCTTAAAATTCCCTTTCAAAGCTACACCCCAATCCCAGAGGTGTGCAGTTTGAATCCACCAGATGCTGTGCTGAAGATGGAGGGACAATCTCCTCCTGTACCAATCAGATCCGATTTGACGGTACACACATAAAAAATTAAAACAAAAAAAAAAGATCCCTTTCAGTCCACAGGGCATTCCTAGGAACACCATCTGCTTTCTCTTAACCCCATAGCAGTGAACACAAGTATATTTCTGAAAGTTGCTTACCTGAACAGAAATTAAAAAACCCAGCCAACACTAGAACCGGAAAGAGCTTGAGGTGTGGTCCCTGGGCTAATGGTGTTTCCCGAATCAGTGTGTGACCCATGATTTCAGAGGCTTAGGAGGAAAAGGAAAACAAAACATTTAGAATGAAATAAATCCTGGGCACCCCTGGCCTCCCACCCAAACACACGAGTAGAAGACAATTCAGCTGTCCGTTCACAAACGGCACTAATTCAGTGATTTAATATTGGATCTAAATACCCAAACTCCTGCACCACATACAGTTCTGGACTTATTTTAATTATCTCAAAACCCAAAGAAATAATAAAATACATATTTAAAAGCTGCCCCTGTGTCTACCATGGGTAAACTGCCCAGCTTGAAGTGAGTCAGAGAAATGAGTCACTCGCTCCCTTTCACTCACTGCAGTTGAGGTAGAACCATGTTGTAACTCTCCAGTGGATTTCAAAGGCTGTAAAGCTCTCGGGAGGAGATTGCCCATTTTTCTCCTGAGAAGTGGCTGATGATCTTGAACCATCAGAGAACTGTAGCCTCTGGGTTAGCAGCACAGCTCCCTGAAGACTATGCCAATAGGTGACTTTCACCGGAGAAATATTCAAAACAGGGTATGTCCACAAAGGGAGAGTAAAGCTGGGCTTCACTCTGTCGGAAGGTGGCCCTGCCTTAAGGTGTTGAAAGACCCAGCAACAGCCCTTTTACAGAATATCTCTCAGACAGGAAGCTTTGTGGAAAACACAGAGAACTGTGTGAGCCCTCTATCTTAGTTAGGGAGACAACCCAGGCGAGTTTAGATCTTCTTTAGAACGTATTGGGAAACAGAGCAACCACTGGGGTCATATTGTGGACAAGGCCGGCCTAAAGTGAGGGGACAACTTCCTTTTTAACATACTAATAAAGGAAGCCAAGCATCTCAGTTCTTAAACAGAACTTAATTAATTGTCTTAAAAACAGAACATCCTAATCAATAGAAAAAGTCTAGGGGATAAAAATAAATGGATACATTCTATACAATTACTTATTTATATGGAATAGTATAACTGAGGAAGCTGATTTTCTCTCTCTTTCTCTCTTTGCCTGCCCTCGTCAGTCTGTATCTCCAAACTTGAAAAGAAAATGGAGGCTCATTCTCTCAGCTGCAAGTGAAGATTAGGCCCAGGTGTTTGGGGTGCCTCTTTGGGAAGCCCCCTCCTCTACAGCTAGTTGTCCAGTTATGCCAGACTATTTTATTAGCTACACTCCATTTTAACCAAGAATACATTTATTTGCCAGAATTTTAAAAAATTTATTCATTTCAATGAAAATTTACTGAGACTTTGGATTTCCATCCATTCATTGTTGCACTTTTCTCCCTTCCACCCCCCCCCTCCCCGCAATACACTACCCTCTTGGAAAAGTAAAAGAAAAATTCTTTCATTGTTTTACATTCGCCAGAATTTTGATGGCTTGAAAAAGACAAATTAATTACTTCAAAATGAATAGTGGTCACTATCTAGGAAACTTGAAAGATGAGGCCACAGTTCTTAGAGTGGTTTTATAAATGTGTTGAAAAGCCACAGCCTCTCAGAGCAATGAAACCTTCTAGGCAAGTATTGGCATGCAGTATTCCCTTGTTCGTTTGGTTATTTTTTGCTTTCAGCTAACAACGTTTGCCTTAGAAGGAGATGGTGGCTGGTTTGACCACCATCTGTCTCTCCTGGTGGAAGTTTGTGTGCTTAATGGGTTTCAGTCAAGCTTCCAGACTAAGACGGACTGGAGAAAAAGGCGCTGGGGATTGGCTCTTGAGAAACCAGCTGCCAAAAGCCCTACGAATGGTGATGGTCTCATCCACCCACAGAGAGGTTCCTACGACCAGGGGCTGACTCCACGGCAGCTAACATTACAGCAATGCCTCTCAGAAATAGCATGAGGTAATGCTTGTTTTAAAAAGCAGTAGCTTTGCTGATAACAAGTCATCACAAGTTATCCAATATTAGGAGCTCCCAATCCACTATTAAGATAATAATCATTGCACTTACCATATGAGCTGAAGGCAAAATTCTTTTTCTTTCTTGGCAAAACTCAAAGGATGAAATCTCACTTCTGAGATATTCCTTTCTGGCTGTCTCCAAAGTTATGGTGAACTGCTAAGATTTTCAGGGACTAGTATGTCACAGAAGTGACATTTCCCCTTTCAAATTCTTTATTTGTTTAAGAGAGGATCTGGGTTGTCTTCACCTAAAAGTATATAGTCAAAGAAGGGTGGCTTTGCTGGTGCAAGTGTGTGATTTGAGGAAGCTCAATCAGTATGGGGCTTTCTATCAGTCACCTCCTCAGAGGGTGTGGCCTGTGGAAACCACACTACACTCCTCCCTCATCACCACCCACGAACTATCGGACCCCATGGACTCCACGGGCAGGTCACATTGGGCCCCCTTGGGGAAGAAGTCAGACTGTACTCCAGAAGTGGGAAGAACAGGACAGATGGCTTTGCTTGGCGAGTAGAATGTGAACTGCATGTTTCTAGCTGGAAGTTTTTGTGCTGGTTTCATTTTGTTTTAGCTCCAGAGTTAGTCACTGTTCCCACTACAGGCATACACCATGGACGCCACAGGGAGTCAACACGTCTTTGTAAGTTCACAAGGACACCCTTCCCTGCACACCTCACTCTTGATGGACACCTGAACCATGGTACAGTGGACCTCAGGTGAGCACAATAATAGTGCTAAAGGCTGGTGCTGGGAAAATTGTAGTTACCTCCTCTGTAATCTCTATCACAAACTTCAACCATCTAAAAGGAATCCTCTCATCCTCCATCTCTCCAATCAGTCCACCTTCCTATGCTCCTCCTGTAGTAGTAAAAATAAAAATAAAATAATAATAATAATTCTGGAACACTCCCTGAGTAAGCACTGACCCAAGCTGAACCCGTGGGCCGGTTTTGCTCAGATGTAAGCTGAACAGCACTTTGTCTGTATACTAGGGGGTCTGGGAACTTCTTTGTTGTCTTGAGAGGAGACCCAATTGGACGGACTGAGGCACATGAAACCTGGACATGCTGGGAAGTTAATAGACAGCTAGATTCAAGCCACGAGCTTTTCAGTTGCTTCCTATGCTTCTGAGAGCTTTGACTAAAGAAGACAGCAGAAGAATGGGTACCTTTGAGTTTTAGTGTTATGGAAGAGTACTGAATATCCGTGGACTGCCAAAAGAAAAACCAAATATGTCTTAAAGAGAGGACAGCCAATATGCTTCTTAGAGGGAAGGAAGATGAAACTTTGCCTCACATAATTTGGGCATATTGTTAGGAGAGTCCAGTACTCATGGGCCACAAGTGTGGATGCTAAGTGGAAGTGAGGAAGATCCTCTATGACATAGATTGACCCAGTGACTAGAGCAATGGGTTCGAGTTCAGCAAGGATGGTGAAGACTCCATAGGACAGGACAAGGTTCAGGCCTGCTGTTCACAAGGTTGTGGTTGACTCAATGGCACCTAACAACAACAACAACACTTGACCAATCAATGGAGGCTGGAAATTGGTGGGCAGTTGGGATTTCTTCTTTTCTCCCAGAGAGAGTACTCAGAGACATATTTCATGAGCCCCCTCCCCTGTCCCCAAATGTCCAGTGGGATCAAATACGAGGTACATCCAAAAGTCAAAAGACTTGTTGGATTATCCTACAAGGGTTTTCTGTCCTTCTTTGTTCATAGCCCTGCGCTGTCAGCCCTGACTTATGTCTTCAAAGAAACTAATTTAGTATTTGTTCATGCTTTCCAAGGAACCTTGGCCTCATAGAAGGGATGCTCAATGTAGTGTGCACACAATAGCTTTCCTTCAAAGTAGACGTAGAAACGGAGTCCATTCAGAGAGGAAAAAAAATACTAATATATGTGCGGAATCACTGTGGTCAACAGTGTGACTATGGTATAAACTATATTATGATCTGCAGTATGGGCTCACAGCAATAGAAAAAAAATTTTCCTGGCAAAGTCATAGTTCAAGGTGCTCTTCATCAATGTCAGTGAAGGCACCTGAGCTCCTTTAAATAAAAAGCTTTCAATAGAAGCTGGTTAGCTTAACACATAAGGCAAGTAGCATGTTACTACAAATTCTTCTCAAAGAAATTCAGGGAAGGGCATTTATTCTCATTTAAATTTTACTATTTAAAAATTATTTTATATTTGTTTGCTTACAAAGTTTGCATACAACATAAATATGATTTCTTTTCTTTTTTTTTTTTAATTGTGAAAATGTACTTTAAAATAACAAACGACAATACAAACTTAGGCTGAAACCAACAACAAGCAGACTAAATCTTTGAAGGTTTTTTTTTGTTGTACGCAGCTATCTTTCGAGTTTTTTCTTCTTTCTCTCTGGTTCATTCATGTCCATGTCTGAAATATCAGTGCTTATTCCTGGTATCTG
>NW_006399782.1:12493783-12495858 GCF_000299155.1 Elephantulus edwardii | reverse complement strand
AAAAAAAACCCACAAAGAAATTGTACAATGTGTAAAAAAAATAAGAAGTTGGTTGGGAAGGATAACAGGGTGAAGACTTCAAGTCTCATAGTGTGGAGAAGACTGAAAGAGATGAAAGAATGAGGGTCTCTGCACCCCCACTACATGATGATATTGAGTCTATGAGCAGGTCTGTGGAGTATCAGACACAGCCCAGGGTTGCTCACTAGAGGGAGTGTGTCCCCAGGACGCTAATGCTGACTCAGAAAATCCTTGACCAGCTTTGAGACACATCTTGTGTTCAGACTGAGTGAGTGGTGGCTTCTTTTGATGTGATCTGATGGGTCCACTCCCACCAGCATCTCCCAGTGCTTGCACTCCCTCACCACAAGATGTATTTAGTCAAACTAAGGTGGAGTCTTCAAATGTGGGTCCTCAAAGGCACGTAGGCACCTATAGGTTCCGAAGAACCAACTTCCAGGCCTTCTGTTTCTTTGTGTCTTTATTTCCTGCAGTGAAAAGACCTTGCTTTCCTCCTTGCTGAAAAAAAAAAGAAAAAGAAAAGAAAGAAAGAAAGAAAGAAAGAAAGAAAGAAAGAAAGAAAGAAAGAAAGAAAGAAAGAAAGAAAGAAAGAAGAAAGAAAGACAGGCTTACCTCTCTTCTAATCTCAATCTTACTGACCAGCAAGGCTGTGGAAAGTGCAGTGGCTTCAGGGTTCCAAATAAAGAAATTTAAATAAAGGTGCTTTTTGTCCTTTTGTTCTCTGTATATTTCTATGATGACATAAATATGGCATTAGGTGCAGATGTAGAATGATAGGAATGATCTTAGTCCTGAATTTTACCTCTTCTGTATCTCAAGTGGTTCAAATCCACTAGCTGTTCTGTGAGAGAAAGATGGGCGAAAACCCTCTGGTTGGTCATCTGTGAGTTGGTACCAACTCCACAGTATACAACAAAAACAACCACCCCCATCTGCTATCTATGGTCAAAGCCACTATCTTTCTTAGAACAAAGTCCCAGAAACAGGGTAAAGGGTGCAGAGTAGAGAAATATGGAAGGCAGTAGCCCCTTAACATTATTCCATAAACAAGTTTACGGCTTGGCTGATTGACATGCTCAGTGGATGACTTCTCTGTCCCTTTGAGATGGTCACACTTTGGCAAGCATACTAGGGAGCTCCTGTTATGTTAGGCGTCCTTTGAATTTGCGTCATCCTGTATTACAAAAAAGACCTTGCTAAGTGCTTCCTGGTCTGGGTTGGAGATGCATCTTTTAAACATTTGCAAGATGTGACAACTTCCACTTTCACCTCTATTAGAACAGTCTGCTTTCAAGCAAAGGTGCAGCAGAGGTAAGTTTATTTTTTATATTTTCTTGAACATTTATTTAGATTTAAGCAAAACGAACAAAACCCACTGTCACCGAATAGATTCCAATTCATAGCAACCCTCCAATTCATAGCAACCCTGTAGGACAGAGTAGAACTGTCAGGTAAGGTTTCCAGGATTGGGAATCTTTATGAAAGCAAATTGTCTCATCTTTCTTCTGTGGAATGGTTGGTGTGCTTGAAACACCCACTTTTTAGTTAACTACAATAAACAGTGCATTAAACAAAAATTGTTTATAGTTAGCAGTTGAATGCTTTAACAACAGTACCACCAGAGCTTCTGATTTAGATTTTAGGAGAAATCTCATTGATTTTTGCAAATGCCTTGCTGGAAGCACTCAATTCACATTAGGTACTTCTACCACTTTTCCTCCCCTTGCTCTCTCGTTAGTTTATACTTACTGTCAATGATCAACAATCAACACTGTGGGAACCAGAAGTCAAGGAATAAGGAGACATATTGCATAGAGCAAGTTCATTGTCATGGACCTTTCCAACTTACTGAGGAGCAATGATGACAATTTGAAGTCTAAGGTGATAGGGGAGCTCTGGTGGCCTAGTGGCAAGAAGCTGCACTGCAATCCCAGAGGAACACGGTTCGAATCCACCAGATGCTCTGCCGGAGAAGGGGGCGCAATATCCTCCTGTACCAGTCAGATTTGATTTGACGGTGCATGCACACAAAATAAAAAAAGGAAAAAAAAAAA
>NW_006399782.1:12490496-12493462 GCF_000299155.1 Elephantulus edwardii | reverse complement strand
CATCATGTTTTGAAAGATGATAGGTGAGCGAAGGAGAGGAAGACCCACAGTGAGAAAGACTGACACAGTCACACTTATTTTTACTCCAATTGCCCTATACATCACATGATCAACCATAGAGTTCTCATTATTATATCATTTGTTTTTAATTAGCAGTCGAATGCTTTAACAACAGTACCACCAGAGCGTCTTATTTAGATTTTAGAAGAAATCTCATTGACTTTTGCAAGTGCCTTGATATGATAGGATATTATGATATCATAAAGAGAACCCTATGATTGATCTTGTGACTTTACTGTATCAATAGCAATAGGTTCAAGTGTGTCAGAGATGATGTGGATGATACAGGATAAGGAAGGGTTCAGATCTGTTGTTCATAGGGTCACTCTGTGCCATACTCAACGTGATAGCACCTAACAACACCAACAATTGTGCATACAACTAAGAAGCCTGTCTTGTGGTGAGGTGAGTGTTGTACTACTAACGGAAAGGTTGGTGGTTTAATCTACCCCTGCTTCATGGGTAAAAGATGAAGCAGTCTGCTCCTGTTAAGATTTCTAGTCTTAAAAAAAAAAAAGATTTCTAGACTTGGAAATCCATTGAAGCATCTTCATGAGCTGAAATTAACACAAAGGCTGTGGGTTTGCTTTTGTTTTGGTGTAAAGGACTATAATGAGATTGACATAATGGGACTGTGGTGGAGACTACAGTAAATTGTGCATTAAACAAAAATTGTTGATGTTGTTGAGCACCGTTAAGTGGGGACCAAGCCATGCTGACTTTCCAGCAGGTTTTCAGAGGGAGTTTAATCACACAGAGGAGACTGCCCATCTTTCTCTCACAGAGCAGTGGGTGGATTCAAACCACATTCCTTTGGGATTGCAGAGCGCTTTCTTACCACTAGACCACCAGGACTTCCTTTTCAATTCTCTTTTTAGTAGCAGCCTAATACCTTTTATTTTCTCCCATTATTCACATAAATTCCATCGCTAAGAGCAAAATATCTACTTGTATGTGAGTGTAAGATAAATTTGTCAAAATGTTCAGAACTTTAGAAAGCTAGCTTTCAAAAATTGATATTAGTTTTTACTCTTGGATATTACAAGTTATTAAAAATCTGCCAAATGCATATAAACCTTATGATTTCAACTATTAAATACATGTACTAATTTCTCTGCAAAAAACATGGAGCGCTCTGGGGGTAAGGAGCTGTGCTGTCAACCCAAAGGTGCATGGTTCAAATCCACTACTTGTTCTGAGGGAGAAAGATGAGCACTCTCCTCCCAAGTAAGTCACAGTCATTAAAAATTTACTGAAGGCAAAACAACTATGAGATATCATCTCACCCCAGTAAGAATAGCAAAATTTAACAGAGCAGCAAACTTCAAATGTTGGCGAGGTTGTGGAGAAACTGGAACCCTTATTCCCTGTTGGTGGGAGTGTAAAATGGTGCAACCACTATGGGAGGCTGTATGGAGCTTTTAAAAAAAGTTTCAAATAGAAATACCATTCAATTCAACAATTCCACTACTGGGAATATTCCCTAAAGGAACCATAACTGCCACCAAAGCAGATACAGGCACACCCATGTTTATTGTGACTTTGTTCACAATAGCAAAGAGTTGGAAACAACCCAAGTGCCCATCAACAAATGAATGGATAGAGAAGCTCTGATATAGTCACACAATGGAATACCATGCTTCATTGAAAAACAAAGAACTCATAAAATACTATGCAAAATGGATGATCCTGGAGGACTTTATGCTGAGTGAAATATGTCAATCACAAAAGGACAAATATTGCATAGGGCCACTATTGTAAAATGGGACTGACATCAGGGTTGAGGAAAGACAGAAAAGGAGAAGAGGAATGATGTATATTGCGTTGAAACAGATGAGAGAACGGTTTTAAAAGGGATATATGAGTGGGTATTCTTGTCATTACAGAAGTCCAGAGTGAAGGCTGAATAGTGGAGTGGACTTGGGGTGGGGGGGAGGGATTGCATAACAATGAAAGAGTTTTTCTTTTTCTTTTCAAGGAGAAGAATGAATTAGGGGGGTGGAGGGCGCAGGGAGAAAAATGCAACAGCGAATGACTGGAAATCCTAAGTCTCGGTAAACTTTCATTAAAATTAATAAATTTAAAAAAGGAAAAAAAATTACTGAAGGGTCAGCTATGAGTTGGTTCCCATCGAACAGCACATAACAACAAGTAAAACAAAAAGTCAAAAGTTTTGTCACTTTCTGTTCATTTGTCATGCCATTTTAGGTCTCTTGTGACATGTTGTAAGACAAAAATAAAAAGATGTTTGCTCAGAACAATGGAAAAGATCTAAAAATGTGCATTTTCAAATTTATGTGATTGTTTTTAGCTCACTTATGTCTAATTTTAGCATCATAAACAATTATTTTTAATAGAGTGGTTGTTGTTGCTGCCTACTGTCGAGTTGCAACCGATCCAAATCTGACCTTCCAATCACTTTTTAGAGTCTATAAATCACTTGAGAGATTGCTTATTTTTCTCCCATGGAGCAACTAATGCATTTGAACCATGTGTCTTTGAGATTGTGGCACAGTTTCTTACTACTAAAGCACCAGGGCTCCCTAAGAGAGTGATTGTTATTGCTGTTATGTGCCATCGAGTTCCCTATGACTCACAGAAACTCTGCAAAAAATAGCTCTGAACCTGCCCTATCAGTTTGTCTCCTAAGCTGACTCTGAGTCTTCCAAGCACGATGTAATTCCCCAAGGACTGGCCCCACCTTGGGACATGCCCGAAGAATGTGAGGCAGAGTTTCAAAATCCTTACCTCCAAAATCCTTACCTGGTTTCACACTCTCCAGGACAGACCTGTTTGTTCTCTTGGCACTTCATAGTGTGCTCAATATTCTTTTCCAGCACCACAACTCAAAGTCATCAATTCTTCTGTCATCCTTAGTCATTCTCCAGTTTTCAAATGCATAGCAA
>NW_006399782.1:12486991-12488916 GCF_000299155.1 Elephantulus edwardii | reverse complement strand
TTACAGTCACTCCGTGCTGCTTATGGTTTTTTGGTTAAGCATCGCAACAGGATATGGAATATGCCAGCAAAGACTCCTAGGATCCCTTAGATTTTAAGGTGGGGTTTTTTAATGGCTGCAAAAGATCTCTTAATTTTATTTTTTAAAAATATTAGTTTCCCTACAAAATTCATACACTTTGTGCTTCATTCATGTACATTGTGCATCACACATTGTGATTCACATTGTGTTTCATTTGATCACTCCTCCCGCACACCAGGCTTTATAAAATCAATCACCGTTGATTTGTTCCCACCATCATCCCATCTTCTCAGGTCCCCAATAGATCCATGCCAATTGGTCTTGGAGAAACCCAGGTTAAACAGCCGTTGCCATTAGCACCTTGCTGAACTCAATGACAAAGACTGGAAAGAAAGGTACTTTCTCATCTTCCTAATTGTATATATAAAAAAGTTGCCGAAACTATTGCACAGTGGTTAGGCACTCAGCTGCTATCAAAAAGCTGGTTAGCTCAAGCTATCCCCACCCCAGTTGCTTTTCTCTTTAAAAAGATTCTTTCATTGTTGCACAATTTCCTCCCTCCTCCAGCCACCCAGTCCACTTAGCTATGCACCTCTTTATTCTGGACTATTGTCATGCAAGTAATGCCTAAACATATGTTTCTTTTAGACAGTTCTTTGCCTCATCAATTTCAATATAGTGTACCTTTCCTAATTTTAAACCATGTAGTGTTCCCTTCCTCTGTTCGTGCCAACACAACAACCTCTTGGTCTAGATAAGGTTTTGCATGAGTACAATCAACTGTTCTAGAAATCTCATCCTTCTCAATGTTAGCCATAATTTTTTTTTTATATTTGCGCAGTGAAATGACTTTGGGTAGTCAACAAGGCACAAATAGATATTCTTCTGATAGTCTTTGCTTTCAGCCAGATCGTATCATTGTTCAATTAAAAATGGCCAAAGAACATAGAACATATGAACTGTGGTGTTGGAGAAGAGTGCTGAAGATCCTATGGACAGCCAAATAAACAAATATGTCTGAGAGAAGGTGCAGTCAGAGTGCTCTTTGGAGGTGAGGTAAAGAGGATAAAGCTTCATATCACATACTTTGTGTATGTTGTTAAAAGAGGTTATTCCTTGGAGAGGAACATCATGCTTAGGAAGGTGGAGGGTCAGAAAAAGAAAGCAAGACTCTCAACCTCATTTTTGGCAACTTCCAACTTCCTAAATTCATACTTTTTATATTCCATATTTTAGTTATTGATGGATATTGTCAGTCATTTACTTTTGTTTTGAAGCTTGGGGTTTTTTTGTTTTACCAACTTTTCAGTCTGACCCTAATCAAACATTATAGATCTCTTTTAGACTCTTTTAGTCAGTTTCAGGTTGCTGTCCTCCAGATTCCTTGGCACAACTTGGTGAGCACATGCAGGGCAGCATCTATTTGTTGAAATATGTCAGATGGTATTCCATCAATTCCTGGGCCCTATTTCTTGCCAATTCCTTCTTGAACTTCCTCTTTCATCACCATTGCCTCTAGATCGTGCATTGTTTCATGAAACTCTTCTGTGTCAGCCAATTCTTTCTGGTACAGTGACTGTATTGGATAATAGAAGTTTTGTTACCTCCTCATTATTTAGAGGATAAATAAATATAGGAGAAGATACCGTAAGGCACAAGAAGTCAATCCTGGAGCAGAAGTTAAAAACTATTGAAGTCAAGAGATACTGCCCGCAGAGGAAGAAACTGGCAGCAGCTTGAGGCGTTAGGAATCAAAGAAGCCCAGAAAGATTTACATATAGGCCATCACCACAAGGGCTGGATAGGAGAGATTGATGTTGAATGGAGTAGGTGGGAGTAGATGTCAATGTTGGTGGAGCAGGATAGGGGTGACTTAAAACACACCTGGCAAGGGTTGGGACAAC
>NW_006399782.1:12458398-12486356 GCF_000299155.1 Elephantulus edwardii | reverse complement strand
AACAATGGGAAATATTTTTTATCTGCTCTTCTCTGTAAAAACTTGTCTTTCAGATAATGTTCTAAACCTGAGCAATCAAATTCAGACAGACTAGGAAGAAGGATTTGCCATCTACTTCCAAAATATCAGCTCTTCGAAAACCCTATGTACAACAGAGCACACTTAGACATGCAGATATAGCAACTGAGGCTGATCCCTCAAGTATGGGCACATATAGGAGGAGGAATAGCTGTAAGCAGACACTAGTGATTGGAACTAATGATGGAATGTAAGAACTATTATTGTAGGAAAATTGGATATTGTTAAGAAGGAGATGGAACACATAAGTATTGCCATACTAGGTACTGGTGAGATGAGATGGACTGGCATGGGGCATTTTGACTCAGAGAATCATATGATCTACTATGCTGGAGATGAAAATGTGAGGAAAAATGACGTTGCTTTCATAGTTAAAAATCATTTCTAGATCTGTCTTGAAACACAATGTTGTGAATGACTGAATAATATCCATATGCATACAAGGAAGTCCATTGAATATCACCATCATTCAAATATATGCACCAACAACCAAAGCCAAAGAGGAGGAAATAGAAGATTTCTACCAACTTTTGTAGTCAGAGATTGATCGAACATGCAATCAAGATGCATTAATAATAATAATGGGTGACTGGAATGCAAAAGTTGGGAATAGAGAAGAAGGATCAGCAGTTGGAAAACATGGACTTGGTGACAGAAATGAAGCTGGAGATGATAGAATGATAGAATTTTGCACAATCAACCACTTATTCATTGCAAATTCATTTTATAAGAAACATAAACACAGGCTATAGACATAGATTTCACCTGATGGTATGCATAGGAATCAGATCTATTACATCTGTGGAAAGAATCGCTGGAGAAGCTCAATATCAGCTGTGAAAACTAGGCCAGGTGCTGATTGTGGAACAGATCACCAATTAATATGCAAATTCAAGCTGAAGCCGAGGAAATGAAATCAAGTCCACAGGAACTAAAATTTGGCCTTGAGTTTACTCCACCTGAATTTCAAAACCATCTCGGGAGCAGATTTGAGACCTTGGACATTAATGAGGGAAGACCGGATGAGCTGTGGGAGAACACCAAGAATATCATACAGGAAGAATGCAAAAGGTCATTGTAAAGACAGAAGAGGAAGAAAAGATCAAGAAGGATGTCAGAAGAAACTCTAAATATTGCACTGGAGAGCTGAGAAGCCAAAGAGAAGAAATAAAAATATTAAGGAGATCAACAGAAGGTTCTAGAGGGCAGCGCGGGAAGACAAAGGAAAGTAGTACAATGAAACGTGCCAGGAGCTGGAGTCAGAAAAGCAAAAGGGTCAAACTCGCTCAGCATTTCTTAAACTGAAGAAACTGAAGAACAAATTCAAACCTCGAGTTGCAATATTTAAGGATGCTTTGGGCAGAATAATAAATGATCCAGGAAGCATTTAAAAGAAGATGGAAAGAGTATACAGATTTATTGTACCAAAAGGAATTGGTGGACACAGAAGAATTTCATGAAACAATGTATGAGCAAGAACCTGTGGTGATGAAGGAAGATGTTCAAGTTGCTCTGAAAGAATTAGCAAAAAACAAGGCCCCAGGAATTGATGGCATACTGATTAACATATTTCAACAAACAGACACTGCCCTGGATGTGCTCACCAAGTTGTACCAAGAAATCTGGAGGACAACCACCTGGCCAATTGACTGGAAGAGATCTATATTTGTTCCCATTCTAAAGAAAGGTGATACAACAGAGTTTGGAAATTATCAAACAGTATCATTGATATCACATGCAAGCAAGGTTCTGCTCAAGATCATCCCCAAACAACTGGAACAGCACCTCAACAGAGAACTTCCTGAAGTGCAAGCTGGATTTAGAAGAGGCCATGGCACTAGGGATATTATAGCTAATGTCAGATGGATCTTGGCTGAAAGCAGAGAGTACCAGAGGAATATCTGTGTTTCATTGACAATGCAAAGACATTTGACTGTGTGTATCACAATAAACAGTGGCTGACCCTGAGAAGAATGGAAATCCCAGACTTGATCAAGCTTATGCAAAACCTATACTTGGACCAGGAGGCAGTTAATAGAACAGAGCAAGGAAACACTGCATGGATCAATATTGGGAAGGGTGTGCATCAAGGATGTGTCCTATTTCCATATCTTTTCAATCTATATGCGGAACAGAGTATCCTGAGGCTGGCTCTATGAGGAGAAGTATGGCATAAGGATCGGAGGTAGACTCATCAACAATCTGCATTATGCAGATGATACAACCTTGCTTGCAGAAACTGAGGAGGACCTGAAGTGCTTGCTGCAGAAGGTCAAGGACTGCAGCCTTCAATATGGATTGAAGCTCAACATCAAGAAAACAATGTTTCTCACCATTGGGCCTACTGGCAGCATCATAATAGATGGTGAAGAGATTGAGATTGTAGACAGCTTCAATTTGGTTGGCTCTATAATCAACACTCTTGGTACCAGCAGCCAGGAAATTAAAAGACAAACTGTACTCGGAAAGTCTGTTGTCAGAGATGTCTCCAAAGTACTGAAGAGCAATGATGTCAGTCTGGAGACTAAGGTGCACCTGATCCAGGCCATGGTCTTTGCAATTACTTGCTGTGCATCAGAGAGCTGAACAATGACTAGGGATGATAGAAGGAGAGTTGATGCCTTTGAGCTGTGGTGCTGGAGAAGAGTATTGAATATACCATGGACTGCTAGGAGAACAAACAAGTTTGTTCTGGAGAGGGTGAAGTCAGGCTGCTCCTTGGAGGCAAGGATTTTGAAGCTTTGTCTGACCTACTTTGGACATGTTGTAAGGCTGGATCAGTCCTTGGAGAGGATGTCAAGCTTGGAAGCGTGAAAGGACAGCACAGGAGAGGAAAGAAAACCCTCGATGAGATGGGGGTAAATGGCACAGGTGTGTTGGATACAATAAGATTAGCAAGGGATACAGCAGGGTTTAGGTCTATTGTACATAAGGTTGCTATGAGTCGCAGGTGACTTGATGGCACATAACAACAATAACAAATTTTTTTTTAACAACAAATTGTTACCCTTTCTGGACAAGTGTTTGGTGGAGCTCCCCGATTAAAACAAGCTTTGAAGCAGGAGTGGCATCCACTGTCTCCGGAAACCCTATGGACTTGGAGAAACGATGAAAGTTATACAAGTGTTCAGGTCTTACGTTCATAGGGTTGTTATGAGTCACCTACAACTCGACAGCACTTAACAAGTACGTATTATAGAAGGCATTTGACAATAGCAACTAATATATCTAGCCTACATTTTTGAAGTATGACAGCAATTACAGTGAGAATAGGAGAAGTATACTTTTCTGGAATACATTTCTTCTTCTTTTTATTTCCATTCATTCATTGTTGCATTTTTCTCCCTGCCCATCCCTCCCCTTCAGTTTGTTCTTCACTTTGAAAATTAAAATTCTTTCCTTGTTATACAATCCCTCCCTTTCCCACCCCAAGTCCTGTCCACTCTGCAGCCTTTGAGCTAGACTCCATTTCTGAAGATTCAAAAGTGAATGGATCTTTTCAGTGAAAAAGGCTAGAGAAGCCAGTGCTAGGAAATTTGTACTAGAAATTACTTTGAAGAGGTTTACTCTGAGGAATATGCCTGTACTGAGAAAGGAGCAGAACCGAGGAAAACTCCTTCTTAGTGTAGGCTCTTGTAAAAAGTGATTTTTCAAAAAAGAAATTACACATAATCACATTTCTTTACTTGAAAGTTGAAAAAATATTCACTTTAATAATTTGTTTTATGTACTTGATTTGGATACTATTGAGCTCACACACAGGAAAAAAATACATGCTAATTTCTACATGTACAATTCACTAACATTGACTATCTTCTTAAAGTTGCACAATCCTTCTCACCTCTTTTACCGAGTTGTTCCTCTGTTATTAGCATAAACTTACTGTACTCTAATGTTCCTATCATCAGAGTTCTGTTTAATTTGACCCTATGTCCCAAATACTCAAAGTAGACATTCTTTATTAGTTAGGCAAAATTACTTTTTGGATCAGAATTTATTCTTATAACTCTTTCATTTTTAAGAAAATTACAGATGTAGCTTATCAAAGAATGTTTTCTAAATCAAAAAGTTGTAAAAGAAAAGCCACATGCATTTGACTTGGTACAAATCTTAAGTATATACTCATTGAAAGATATCATAAATGAAATGACAAGAAATAAAAAAGATCAAGGACCCTACAGGAAAGAGAGAGGAGAGATAGATGCAGTCTTAATGCCCAGAAGCTGTGAGGGACAAGCTGGCTTTGAACTTCGCTTTGTTACTTAAGAGGATGAGCTTTATGGAAAGGGTGAGTCATTCTTTCCTCTTTTAACCTCAGAGCTGTTTAACTCTGCCATTCAGCTTGAAGTTTCTACCTTTCCTTTTTGAGTCCACAGGGGAACGCTGGGTTAACAGAGTGCTGTGATCTATGCAAATTCTACTGTATAGATTGAATACTCAGAACCCAGGGTGCTATGATACCATCCACAAAAACTTAGGTGCTGGGAAAATCCCTTTGACATAATGTATTCACTCTTAACAAATAAAGAAAACCCATTGACAGTAATTTTCAGGAAAATTTTGTTTTTGTTCCTCTAACAAGAATCTCTCGTGGTACTCAGAAATTTCTTTTTATATCTGGCTGTAGTCTTGGCAGAAAGGATCACAGGAAGCTTTCAAACCACTCTTCCAGGACTTCTCCAGAGGAAACCCACTGAAGGCCAGCACATTGATTTTGGCCATGGACTGTGATTACAGTGGAAGAGTTGAGTGGCTTCTCTGACTTTTTTCTTTGCATTACCCAAGTACATTAGTAATGTTTGTACCCAGCATAGCTCAGCTGCACCCAGGCCCTACAACCATGGAATTTCCAAGAAGTATCACTGTTTGTTAAGACAGGAGAGAAGTGTTACCAGGGTGAGAGTGGTCACTTCTTCCTCTGAGAAAGTTATCACACCCCTTCTGGTCCTTTGAGATAAAAATCAGAAGAATTCTTAAAAGGAAAAAGAGAAGTAGATATTAAAAACTAATCCTTGTCTAAACTAATCTTAGTCTAAACTAATCCTTGTCTACATGGTGCCTACTGCTCACCCTCCCTCCTGCGTTTAGCAAAGTACTCTTCATGCCTGCAAATCGTGGTAAACTTCTGTTTATCAGACTCCTCTCCTCATCCTCTTGTTCCACTCAATCAGCTTTCTTTCTTAATGCACCAAATATTAAATGCTACCTCCTCAACTTATCTTTCTCATGGGGTGGTATTAATGAGTTCAGAATTCTGTATATATGTATCAGTTATAAAACTATAGCTATAAAACTGACATCAGGTTTTCTCCAGCCTGCAAAACTAGTTACTTGGCCTTAGAATTCTTAGTTTCCTTTAAAGTCATTTAAAGTAGTTTACTCTGTTTTCCAGGAGAGGAGATGCATCTCCTAGATCAGCAGTTACCTCTTTGAAGCTGTTCTTACCAGTCATATGTAAATTGTAACTTAATCTGCCTGTTTACCAGGAAAGGAAGTACTGAATTAACTCCAAAACCCAGTTTTCTCAGCTATATGTTAATAGTTTGTAGGTTGCCTATTTACTGGTATCTGTGTCGGAATGTTTTGGGTTTTTTTCCAAACGTAGAAATTCTTTGATTTTACTAACCAAAGTCCATTGTTAAGTGAGTTGGTGTCTCACCACGGTATAAAAGCCTAATGACCACTCCCAGATGGGGAGGCAGTCTTTGAGGGCAATTAACTGTCCTCCCAGATCTGTAATAAAGTGCATATGGATATAGCAATCCATTTGTCTTATTGACAATTGGTTACGGAAAGAACTCCTTGCGTTCATTCATTCAATTCCTCACCTCCTGAGTCCTTACAGTATGTCTGGGAATATTCAGATGGATAGGCAGTGAAGATAAGAATGTGGTAACAAACAAAACCAAAGCCTGCATCCATCAGTTAGTTACAACTCATAGCAGCTTTATAAAACAGAATGGAACTGCCTCATAGTTTCTGAGATGATGATCTTTACAGAGGGAGCCTTGATGACGACCTCCATAGTGAGTTACACTGTTTACCCAAAAATAATTTATCTATGGTAGTTTGAATCTACCAGCAGTTACTTGGGAGAAAGATGCACCTTCCACTGAGATTTATGGTCTTGGAGACCCAGTGGAGGGCCACTATGAGTTGGAATCGACTAAATGACCGGTTTTTTTTTGTTTTTGTTTTTTTTTTTAAGTTTTAAATTCTTACAGAGCAGACTACACATCCTTCTTTTGTGGTGAATTTGAGCTACCAATCTTTTGGCTAGTCACCAAGTACTTAGTCTCTCTGCTTTCAAAGCTCCTTCAAACTTTACAGATCCTATAAGGAGACAACAAACCAAATGGCAGAAAAAGAAGAGGGAAATGCACTGAATACAAGTCTATAGTACAACAAAAATGTCAACATGATTTTTGTGAGGTATGACTACAAATATGACTTTAAAGCCTAATATTGTGTCAATGTGATTATCATCCTCAGTATAATGCAGCACTGTCCTTTATATTGACATTTTCTATTTCTATGGAAAGAATTTCTGGAGAAGCTTATTATCAAGTCAAAACCAGGACAGGTGCAGCTTGTGGAACAGATCATCAACTGATCATGTACAAGCTCAAGATGAAACTGAAGAAAATGAAAACTATCTTCAAGAACCAAAATAGGAATGCCGCAACCACTGTGGAAGGCGGTATGGCTCTTTCTCAAAAAGTTGCAAATAGAGATACCATTTGACCCAGCAATTCCACTACTGGGAATATACCCCAAAGAGACCATAACTGACATCCAAGCAGATATATGCACACCCATGTTTATCGCAACTTTGTTCACAATAGCAAGGAGCTGGAAACAACCTACGTGCCCATCAACAAACGGATAGAGAAGCTGTAGTATAGTCACACAATGGAATACTACGCTGCATTGAAAAACAAGGAACTCATGCAATATTATTAAAAATGGGTGAGCCTGGGGGACATTATGCTGAGTGAAGTATCTCAGTCACAAAAGGACAAATACTGCATGCTGCCACTGTTGTAAAACAGAACTGATATTGGGGTTGCGGGAGACTGAGAAAGATGGGTTCAATAATGTATACTGCATTGAAACAGATGAGGGAAAACACTGTTTAAAAGGGATATGTAATTATGTATTTTTGTCATGACGGGAGCCCAGAACAAAGGCTGCATAGTGGAGTGGACCTGGGGTGGGGGGAGGGATTGTACAACAATGAAATAATTTTTCTTTTACTATTCTAAGAGGGTAGTGTACTGGGGGGGTGTTGGAAGGGAGAAAAGTGCAACAATGAATGAATGGAAATCCAAAATCTCTGTAAATTTTCATTGACATTAATAATAAAGTAAAAAAATGTAAATTAAAAAAAAGAACCAAAATAGGATTTTGAGTCTGTCACACCTAAATATAAACTTCATCTTAAGAATAGGTTTGAGACATTGGACACTAATGATCGAAGACCAAATGAATTATGGGATGATATCAAGGGTATCGTTCATGAAGAGAGTAAAAAATTATTACAAAGACAGAGGAGGGGAAAAAAGAGCAAAATGAATGTCAGAAGAGACTCTGAAAATTGTATAGAGCATCGAGAAGCCAAACAAAGGAGATAATGCTGAGATGAAAGAAATGAAGATTTCAAAAGGCAGCAAGAGCTAGGAAACAAAGCAAATTACTATAATGGAATGTACAAAGAGCTGGAGATGGAGGATAGAAAGGGAAGAACTTGCTTAACATTCCTGAAGTTGAAAGAATTGAAAAGCAAATTCAAGGCTAGAATTACCATACTGAGAGAAGCTATGGACAAAATCTTGAATGATAAAGGAAATATCAAAAGAAGATGGAGAGAATACACAGAATCATTGTACCAAAAAGAATTGGTTAATGCTGAAAAATTTCCAGGAAATACCATATGAACAAGAGCCAATGGCAAGGATGGAAGACGTTCAAGGTGCACTTTGAAGGCACTGGCAAAAAAATAAGGGCCCAGGCATCAATGGGATAACTATTGACATGCTTCAAATAATAGACATAGCCCTGGGTGCACTCACCAGATTGTGATAGGAAATTTGGAGGACAGTTGCCTGGCCAACTGTCTGGAAGGGATCCAGATTTATTCTCATTCCCAAAAATTATGATCCCACAGAATGTGAAAATTATCTAACAATATCATTAATATCACATGTAAGCAAAATATTGCTGACGATGATCCCAAAATGACTAGAACAACACATTCTGACACAGAACTGCCAGAAGTTCAAGCTGGGTGTAGAAGAGGCCGTGCTGCCAGGAATACAACTGCTGATGTCAGATGGATCAGAGCATACGAGAAAAAAATATCTATTTGTGTTTTATTGACTATGCAAAAGGCATTTGACTTTGTAGATCATAATAATATATGGCTAACATTGAGAGGAATGGGAATCCCAGAAAACTTAACTGTACTCATGTGAAACATACTCCTAGACCAAACTGTGGTCCAAACATGTATATGAACCCTGCATAGTTTAAAATCAAGAAAGATATACACCAGGGTGGTATACTTTCCCCGTATCTGTTTAATCTGCATGTTGTTGTGTACCAGGGTCGGAACTGACCCATAGCTGACCTTCCAGCAGCTTTTCAGAGGCTGAAATCGTGTGGGAGGAGATTGCCCATGTTTTTCTCTCAGAATAGCTGGCAGATTCAAACTGTGTGCTTTCAGGATTGCAGAGCAGCGTCTTACTACTAGGCCACCAGAGCGAGCTCGCTCTATCTATCATCTATCTATCTTATTCTATATCTCTACCTCTAACTCTATTTCTATAATCTCTGTATCTATAAATCTCTCTCTCTCTCTCTCCTTCTTTCTCTCTCTCCATATATATGCATGGCATATATGCCTTGTGTATAGCCTACAACTATAGATTTGACAAATGTCGTGTTCTCTCTTCTAGGATGCTCTCGAAGCCCTCCCCTCTCAACTTAGGCTCATGGCCGTTGGAGAGAGCAGTCATTAGCCAAGAAAATCTGGCTCATCTACCACTTGAGATCCATGCACAAGATTGGACCTTGGCATCTGGTCAATTTCACTTTCATCTCTAGGGAAAGAAGCCGCCAAGGAATCTAGTCTATTGGAAGTAACATTTATTAAAGCTCCAGCAAGGTCCTGTCTGCTAACAAGGATAACTATTATTCCATTCATAGCAAAATCTGTAGTGACAGCATCATAGTTCTAAACTCATTAACGAATAAGATGCTCAGGGTTGGGGGTATGCTAAGCAAATTATTTGAGAAGTTGGATTCTATGAAGAAGAGTGCTGTATCATGATTAGAGGAAAATTCATCAACAACCTGTGCTATGCAGGTAATATAACCTTGCTTGCAGAAAGTGAGGAAGAATAGAAGCACTTGCTACAGAGCATCAAAAACTACAACCTTTGATGTGGATTGCATCTCAACATCAAGAAGACAAAATCTCACCTCTGGACTGGTAGGCAAAATGATGGATGGAGAAAAGGTTGAAGTTGCCTACAATGTAATCTTACTTGGCTTCACAGTCAACATACTTGATACCAGTTATCAAGGAGATCAGGAGACAAATTGCCTTAGGTAAGTTTGCTTTCCAGGACTTCTCCAGATTTTTTGAGAACAGTGATGTTAGTTTGAAGACAAAGGTGTGCCTGATTCTGGCCATGGTCTTTTCAATCACTTGTGATGCATCTGGGAGCTCAACAATGAATAAAGACGACAGAAGAAGAATGTTTTTGAGCTGTGGTTTTGGAGAAGAGCATGGAATATGTCTTACAAAAAGTGCAGCCAGAGTGCTCCTTGGAAGCAGTCTTTGAAAAAGTTCAGTTAGTTGGCTCCTTAGAAGTAAAAAATGAATATATAACTAGGTATTTCTGTCATCACAGGAGACTAGAGCGAGGGCTACATGGTGGAGGGGACCTGGGGGAGGGTTTGTAAAACAATGAAAGAATCTTTTCTTTTACTTTTCCATAATTTTTGGACTCATGTACTTATAACTTGTTAGTCAAATTTGTGTCTTCTAGGTTGCAACACCCCCATGGTACATCTTCAAGGATATGAACATGTACGGCCAAGCACAATCAATAAGAGTGCATCTAAATCCCAAAATCAATCTCCATAATAGTCTATGTGTTTCCTACTGCCAAAGGGGCCCTTTAGAGTAGTGAGAGAAGATCTTCACCCTGAAACCCACAGCGTCCCTTTTCAGCAGGAAGTAGCTAAGAGAATATGCCGTCCCCTTTTCCTTATGACTCAGGGTGAAGTCTCTCTCAGGGAGGAGTGATAGGGAATGGCAAAGGACACACTGACAAAGAAGATTAATCAGAACTGGCTTTGACAAGCACTGTGGCATTTGGACAAGAACAAACTGGGAGGAGGGTAGAGAGAATAGTGCAACAATGAATGAATGGAAACCCAAAATCTCTGTAAATGTTTATGAAAATTAATAAAATATAGAGAAAAAAAAAGAAGTAAAAATGAAGGGTCTTTATCTCACATACTTTGGAAATGTTGTCAGGATGGCCCAAACACTAGGAAAGGAGACTCTACTTGGTAAAAAGGAGGACCAGGAAGCCATCAATGAAATAGATGAATCAGTTCAAACATACCAACAGTTGTGAAGGGGGGGGCGGGGAATCAGACAATGACTTGTTCTTTATACTGGGATTTCCTAGAGTTGGTGTGTATTGAGCAACTAACAAGGAGTTTTCATACCTTCATTTGTCTTATGTTCTTATTGTGTAGGGCTTATAAGGCATGTGGATGTACTCTAATTCTCTGGATGGCCAAATTGAAGAAAATAATTGTAAATGAAAATAGGAGACACTTTATGTTTTGAAAGGACCAGTTATCAGAAACTCAGTTTCTGGTAAAGTACAGTTAACCCCGCTCCACCTGCTTGAGTGGTTTTTTAACAAACAAATAACCCTCACCTGTGGTAAATCCCACCCTGATTGATCAACTGCCATAAAGTGGAATTCTTTTCTGTAAGAGCACCCTGAGCTATGGCTAGCCAATTGAAGGTGGACAAATACCCAAACTACTGTGGATGGTCAATCATGGCGTGTATGGTTGGGCAGGGGAGTAGCAGAGGTATAAAAGGAGGGGCAGACATCAATTCGGGGCTCTTGGGTGGATGCTGCTGTGTCAGCACGCGGGAGCCCGGGTTCGAACTTGAAATAAACTTTGTTAATTTGGCTAATTGGCTCGGTGATCTTTTTGGGGACTCGCTCCGTTACATGTTTAAGGAATAATTTTTTTGTGATTTAACGGGAAAGTGTAACTTCAAAGGAGGTGGCAGTTTTACTTCTGTGTTCTGGAGAGTTGAGGCTTCTCTTTCTGAGGGTAGAGTTCTGCCTTGGAATCCAGGCCACTTGTAGCCTTTGTTGACCAAAACCCCCCACCACACTATCCCCAGAGCTGCCAACAAGGGATAAAGTTCACTCCTTTCTGTTTTTGTTTCTCCACCTCACCTCTTCCCTTCAGCATCTCAGAGTATTAAAGATCAGACAGTAGGAAAAGAAGCCAGAAAGATCTTGGTACTTTAAAAATGAGTCAGTTTCACTCTCATGAAAACAAGCACTAATTCAAGATGAAATGTCACATGAACAGTCAACATTTGGGTGCTCTGTACTACTTTGCCACTCTGAGAACTAATTAAACCACTCCTAAAATGATATTAAAACAAAATTCTCACTACTGGACTGATAGGCACGATCATGCTAGGTGGAGAAAAGGTTGAAGTTGTCAACAAATTCATCTTACTTGGGTCTACAGTCAACACCCTTAGTACCAGCAGTCAAGAGATAAGGGGCTATATTGCATTGTTCAAAGCTGTAATTAGGGGCCTCTTCAAATAATTGAAGAGCAATGATATTAGTTTGAAGACTAAGGAGCTCCTGATTAGGGTCAGTCTTTCCAATCACTTGCTATGCACCTGAGAGTTAGACAATGAATAAGATAACAAAAGAAGAATTCATGACTTAGAGTTGTGGTGGTGAAGAAAAGTACTGAACATCTCATGGGATGAAAAAAGAACAGATATGTCTTGGAGAAAGTACAGCCAGAGTGCTCCTTGGGGTCAAGGATGACAGCCCTTTGTCTCACAGACTTTGGGTATGTTGTTGGGAGAACCTATTTCTTGGAGAGGTACATCATGCGTGGAAAAATCAGCAAAAGAGAAGAAGATACTCAACCAGGTGGACTGATTAATACAGCAACTACTGCAATGCGTCAAGTGTGTCAGTTTATGAGATTGGCGTAGGATGGAACAGGGTTCAGATCTGTTGTTCTTAGAGTTATTATGAGTAATACTGGACTTGACGGTACTTAACAACAACAAAAATTACATTGGCTGCAACAATAGAATACAGCATGTTGACACTTATAAAAATGTCCCAGTACCGGGCAGGGTTTCATTCTCTTTTACATAGGGTCCTTCAGAGTCAGAGTTAAAAGTTAATGGCACTTATGTATACTGCACTGAAACAGATGAGGGAGAGAGTAATTTAAAAGTGATATATGATAGGGTATTAAAGGTTATCACAAGAGTCCAGAATTAAGGTTGCATAGTGGAGTGTACTCGGGGTGGTGGGAGGGTTGCAGGGGGATTGTATACCAAAGAAGGAATTTTTCTTTTGCTTTTCAAAGAGAGGAGCGAACTGGGGGGGAGGAGGGGAGGGCTGGGCAGGGAGAAAAGTGCAGCAATGAGTGAATGGAAATCCAAAATCTCTATAAATGTTTATTAAAATTAATAAAATTTAAAAAAAGTTAATGGCACAACAAAATACATTGTTGGTGGGATTATAAAATGGTGCAACCATTCTGGAAGGCAGTTTGGTGCTTCCTCAAAAAGCTGAACATAGAAATTCCATATGATCCAGCTATCCCACTACTTGGAATATACCCTGGAAATATGAGAACTGAGGCACAAACTGAGATTTGTACACCACTGTTCATAGAAGCATTATTCACCATCGCAGGAACATGGAAACAGCCCAAATGTCCAACCACAAATGACAAATTATGGTGCATTCACACAATGGAATACTATGCAGCACTCAGGAGCAATACCTTTGTAAATAATTACCCAACTTGGGAAGGACTGGAGAGCATTATGCTGAGTGAACTAACTCAGTCACAAAAGGATAAATATTGTATAAAACCGTTATTGTAGAATGAGTATAAGGATCCAGGAGGGGTAGGAGAGGCTGGAAGCAGAGGGATGTGGATATGCAGGGGGAAGAGGGGATTGTACAGTTTGATGGGTGGGTGGGGTGAGGGAAACAAAGAATTTGTACAAATTTGTATTAGAATTTTGTAACTAAATTGTAGAGGAAAAAAATTAAAAAAATGAACTTTCTCTTTGTTCTTTGCTATTTGTTTATTTCTCTGAAATCTAAACTTTACAATCACCATTTGTTTCTTATTGACAGTGCAGTATAAAGTGAAGGGGGAAAAGTCTTTAATAGTTCATTGTTTTGCTCTAACTTGAGCTCAATTATCTTCATAAGCAGAACTTGTATGATTTCACACCCACGTCCCAGATATGACAGCAGAGTAAGGACACTTTCCAAGGACACATTAAATTAAATTGCATTTTCAACACAACAATTTGAGGCCTCATTTCTTGATCCTTACACTGGGATGCTGAGTGACTTCCTGGTGTTCTCAGACTAACTAGTAGAAACACGACCTAAACTGTGAAACAATCACCTCTCCTCTGCTGGGATACTCCACCCCAAGGTTCAGGCAGATTCTACAAAGAGTAATTTTCGAAAGGAACGTCAAAGACCTTCCTTCTCATCAAAGGAAAGAAGAGAGGGCTGGAAAGCTGGCAGGAAATAATGTCTGTCCTCCAACTAAGAGAAGTCTGTAGGTGCCTTCAGAAACAGAAATGAAAGTGGATTTGTACTGTAGATTTACCCAAGTTACCTCTGAAAAGGGACTGTGGGGCAGGAACTGGCCTGAGCAAACATCCCTTGGTTTCTGTTTAAGGAAATAGTTACTTTGCATCCCTGGTAACTGTATTTTCATCCACTGAGAGCCAAGTGAGCTGTGAAATCCTTAAAGTGGGGCTGTGGCAAGAGCCTTGCAGGCCCCTGCAGAAACCAGACACTGACAGCTTGGCACTCCGCTGGCCAACTGAGCTCCCAGTCTGTGGAAATCCCGGCCAGAGGAGGAGGAAGGGAGTAGTACAGGTCATTGCTAGGAAATGTATCAGGTAAGCTTTCAAAATCTACTGGTGGATCCCCAGATCAAAGGTTGGGAACCCCTGACCTACAAAAGCCAGCCAGGGAAGGAGACAGTAATGTGGATTCCCCATGGCTCTTTCTGTTCTGCCTAGAAGACAATGAACAACATCTCATTTTTACACATGAACTTTTATGCACTTATCCTTTCTTGTATCTCTTCATATAATATCTCCCACTCTCACTCCCTGCCATATTTGATGACTGCCTTTGTTTTCCTAATTATAGCACATATATTGGTTATATGAGGAGGAATGTAGCATCAGGTTTGGAAGAAGACTCATCAACAACCTGTGTTTTACAGGTTGCTGAATTTGCTTTCTGAAACTGAGGAGGACCTGAGGCATTTGCTGCAGAAGGTCAAGGATTGCAGCCTTAAATAACGATTGAAGCTCAACATCAAGAACACAAAGATTCTCAACACTAGGCTGATTGGCAGCACCTTGATAGATTGGAAGAGATTGAGATTGTTAACATCTTCAGTTTGCTTGGCTCCAAAATCAACATTCTTGGTACTAGCAGTCAGGAAATCAAAAGACAAATTGCGTTGGGAAAATTTGCTATCAGGGACCTCTCTAGAGTACTGAAGAGCAATAAATGTCAGTCTAAAGACTAAAGTATACCTGATCCAGGCCATGGTCTTCACAATTACTTGCTACATATCAGAGAGCTGGAAAATGACTAAGGATACTAGAAGAAGAGTCTATGCTTTTGAGTTGTGGTGCTAGAGAAGAATTTTGAATATATCATGGACTATATATATAGGAGAACCAACAGGTTTGTCCTGGAGAGGGTGAAACCAGGCTGCTCTTTGGAGGTAAGGATTCTGAATCTCCATCTGACATACTTTGGACATGTTTCCAGGAGGGACCAGTCCTTGGAGAGGAACGTCATGCTTGGAAGGATGGAGGAACAGAGAAAGAGAGGAAGGCCATCAATGAGATGGATTGATTCAGTGACTGGGGTAAGGGGGGTAGGTCAGAGACAAAGAGGTTGGCTCAAGACAGAGTAGAATTTAGAGCTGTTGTACATAGGGTCTCTTTGAGTCACAAGTGACTCAACATCACACAACAGCAACAACATAGTCTATTACATTATTTACATTTACTACTTTGTGGTTTTGGAAACTTCATGAAAGATCGTCATTCCTTGATGGCAGAGGATTTTGGGGTTACATCTGTGAATGTAGTCCCTTTGGTGAATAGAATTTCCTTTATTACATTAATGCACCATTTAGGGAGAGGTGTATTCTGTATCAATCAGTTTAAAAAAATATTTTTAAATTCATACACATTGTATTTCACACATTCTTTATTCACATTGTATTTCATACAGTCACTCCCACGCATCATGTCTTATAAGATTAATCACCATTGATCTATGCCCAATAATATCCCATCTTTTCAGATCCCCAGTGAATCTTTCTCAATTCCTTCACCTTCTCCCTTCACCCACCAAACTCTGAGACCCTGTGATCTCTCTCTAGGCCCCCATCCTTGGCCTCCCTGCCCCCTCTCCTTCCCTCTTTGGACATTTATACACATCTCACTAGGTAATCTTTTATTTTTTACAATAATTATGTTTGAGATCTAGAAAGAGCAGAAAACACACAGAAACATCTTGTTAGGTGCCATTGATTCAACTATGACTCACAGCAGCCCTGTGAACAACAGATGGAAGTCTTGTCCTATCCTGTGCCGTTCTCACAATCTCTGCTATGCTCAGTCTCTGACCCTGCTGCAGCTACTGTGTTGACCTATCTTCTTGAGGATTTTCCTTTTTTTTGCCAACATTCTGCAGAAACTCTATAGAAAAACAAGCACAAATGGAGGAAAGTTAGAAGCCATGTGGCGGTCTTCTGGGGACACTGAAAAGAACCCCAGGGAAAATGAGACAAAGATTTCAAGCCCCCCCACCCCCCACAGAATAGACAGAGAGGCTCTCCCTGAAGCTGATGCCTTGGATTCAGATTTCTAGTCCTCTGGGACATACTTTGGGCATGGTGCTAGGAGAGGCTTTTCCTTGGATGGGGACATCATGCTTGGAAAGCAAAAGAGAGGAAGAACCTCAATGAGATGGATTGACATAGTGACTGCAGCAATGACTCAAGTGTGTCAGAGATGATGAGAATGACACAGGATAGGACAGAGTTCAGCTCTATTGTTCATTGGGTCGCTATGAGGCCTACTCGACTCAATGGCACCTAACAACAACAAACTGTGAGGGAACAAATTTCTATTAATTAAAGTCAGACATGATGGCATTTCTGTTAAAGTACTATGAAACTACAATAAATATTTACTATAAATGATAGTAAGAAATTCTTACAATGAATGTAAAGCTAGGTGGTTAAATGAAAAAGAGAATACAATTTTATATACAAAATCATGTAAAATTGAAAGTAACTATGCATGAAATAAAGCCTAAATGTACAGAGAACAACTGGTAGAATGCACATGTTTTTTTTGTGTGTGTGTGTTCTCAAATGTCTTTATAAATAAAAATTCATGTTCTAAAAAAAAAGTTCCTCCTTATTCCCTACTCCCAGGAAACATCCCCATGTCTCTCCAGAGAAGTAATCATTATCTTTTATACTGACCATATGATGTGCATCCTCTAAGTCCTTTTATATGCATGTGCACATCCATATTTAGCTATCTTTTGCATAAATAAGATTATGTAATACTCATCATCCTAAAACTTGATTTTTTATTTAACAGAAAGCCTCTAAATTCTTTCCATGTGAACACCACCTTGGCTAATCCATGGTTTTGAACAGTCTGTTGTAGGCTCTATTTGAGAGGAAGGAACTAATACTCTCTGGTAGAGGGAAACTCAGGTTATTTCCGACTATCTGCTGTTAGAAACAACTCTTCTAAGAACATCTAAGGACATTTATAATTGTGCACATACATGGTATTACTTCAGGAGAGATTCCTGGAAGCTTTCCTCCTTTAATCATTTCCTCTTGTCTTTGTTGGAGAAGGTCTGGATAGCTTGTGTGCCTAGGAGAACAGTTTGACAGAATTCACCTATTCACTTCCTAGAATTTTACCTGCATGGTAGCTTCTGTAGAAGAACGTTATTATTATTCCAAAATACAAATGAAGTACCAGAGGCATCTCAGAGATCATGTCTGAGTCCTGAGTTTCTCAGTAAGAGTCACAACATAACAGATGATACATGTTGATGAGTATTGAAAATACCTGGGGAAGAATTAAAATGTGTCTTCCTCAAACAAATTGGGCCAAGGAGTTAAGTCTTCCTAGTTTTTGTGTTTCTATATCTATTTTAATGTCTAACCAGCAGCACAATAGTGAATGATTCAGTGTGGTTTTTCTAGTCATCGACTTTGGCTTTGACCAGCTGACTAGGTACAGCTATCCAAATGTGAGATATTTGTGGCTCCATCAGGGAATTTAATAGGGCAGAGCTCAAAGCTATTATGCATAGGGTTATTATGAGTTGCAGTCAACTCGATGGTACCTAACAACAACAACAACAATAATGTAAATAGCCCTTTTTTGGTGAAGAACATGCAAATTAGCTGAGTGAACCATCAACAGAGGGATTGATCAAATAAGAATTGATACCTTTGAGTTGTGGTGGTTCAGAAGAGTTTTTAAATAGGTCTGTCCTTGAGTGCGTGAAACCAAGCCACTCCCTGAAGACAAAGATTTTGAGATTCTGTCTTACATTCTTTGGTCCTGTAGCCAGGAGTCTTTGGAGAGGGATATCACGTTTGGAAGCATTAAGGGACAGAGAAAGGGAGGAAGACCCCTGGTGAGATGGATTGACATAGTAACTGGATTAATGAGAGTAGGTGTGTCAGAGACGTGTGCGGTTGGCTCAGGATAGAGCAGGGTTCAGAGCTATTGTACATAGGGTCGCTATGAGTCACAAACGACTTGAAGACACATAACAACAACACCACCACCACCACCACGCTTAAATTGAGTCGGTTCAGAGGCAGACAACAGAATTGCTCTACCATTAAGAAAGGATAAGCAGAGAGTGAAGCATGCCTTTTGGGCTAGAGATTCCAGCAGGAGACACAAGTCTGAGACTGACTCAGATACGAACGTGGCAGAGGTAATGCAAAACCTTTGTTTCTCCTCTATTTTAAAATGCCTTCCAATCAGAGGGGCTCTCTTTCCAACAATGCCCTGTTATTTACAGGATTTTCAAAGTTCTCTTATCTCAGACGTGGATGGCCAGTCTTGTTTCCTAGCCACAATGGTCCACGTACAGCAAAATAAGAATTTGTGGAAGCCCATAGCATACTCCCATAGAATGATTCTGGTTCTCCTTTAAAAAGACAGTGTTCACTGATTTAGAGGGGAAAAATGTTGTTAGGATTTTTTGTTGCTGTGTTTACTGCTGTCTTTTTTTTTAAAAAAAACAAACTGGGGAAAAATGCCATTCTTCTTTCAGATAAGTAATGGACTAAAATCCATTTAAATTTTTAGAACTTGATTTTTTTAAATTTTATTTTATTATTTTTGTATGCGTGTACCGTCAAATCGGATCTGACTGGTACAGGAGGAGATTGTCCCTCCTTCCCCGGCAGAGCATCTGGTGGATTCAAACCGTGCACCTCTGGGATTGTAGTTGCAGCTTCTTGCCACTATAAAATCCATTTAAATTTTAACCCTAAGAGTTTGTTGTATGCTGTCCAGCCGATTCCAACTCATAGAAGACCCTGTTTGACCCTATTTGACGGAATAGAAATACTCCATAGGGTTTGCATCCAAACCTGTAAAATTAATGTGCTGGTAGGTTAAATGTTTGGACAGTTCACTACCCGGAAGGCTGGCACTGTTATTATACCGTATTTTATGGATGAGGTGCCTTTGATGTGGCTAAGCCCTCTCAGTGCCCTTTATCTGGGACCACACTGGCTCACTGTCCCTCAGGAAAGCTCAGGGTCAGAGAAAAGGCCCAAATGTCACTCAGGAGTCACGCACGGCTCACTGCCAAAGCAGAGGGAGAGCCGATCTCGGGACCAGCTATAGGAAACGTAAGGTGCGCACAGCACCCGAGAGCTTTCTGAACCAAAAGGCGCGGCTCGGCCTGGAAGCAGCTCTGGGGGTCCGGCCGGTCGCGCTACGATTGGCTGAGCGGAAGGTTCAAGGCTCTCGTTCCGCCCCGGTCCCAAGCCCCAGCCTCGCGGGCTTTCGCACGGCGCCCTAGCGGAGAGAGCCGGTGCATCCCGCCCGCGCCGGGACCCCGGCTCGGCCCCGCCCTCGGCTGTCCCCGCGCTCTGCTCCCACCACCACCAGGTAATTCTCCCCTCCTGGCCCCGATCTCCGATCTGCGGAGGCCAGGGCTTCTGGAGCTGAGGGTGCGTCCGCGGGCAGGCCACTGCTAACTCACTCTCCAAAGTTGTTTCGGTTTAAAAGGAAAAAAGCCTCACCGTTCCTGGCAGTCCTGAAAAGTGACAGGGCCCCTCGTATTTCCCGATGGGGTGGGCGGCACTGTTTTGCAAAATGTGTGTATGTGACACAGAGAGGCAGAGAGACAGAGGTGGAGATGGGGAAGTTCAAGCTTTGGATTGCTACTGGAAAGGTGGGGGGATCGAACCTACCAGCTGATAGAGGAAGAAAAGTGGAGCAATCTACTTCTGAGACGATGACAGCCTCGAAAGCTCAGTGGACACTTCTCTGTTCTACAGGGTCATTATGGGTTGAGGTTGACCCGCAGTGATTTGGTGTTTGGTGGGTGGGTGTGCGTGCACGTGCTAGACCATCATTTTGAATATACAGTTTGGGTGTGAGTGTGTAAATGGAAAATTCAGAAGCATTTAAGGAATAAAAGTGTGCTGAAAAGAGGAAGCTGTAGACTCCTGAGTGAAAATGAAGAGTCTGACAAAAAAAAAAAAAAAAGGGTTAACTCCTCAGCCCAACCCACCAACCTGCAAACCTGCAGTACAAGTTTGAACATGGATGCCACAGCACCGCCAACAGGGCTCCAACGGGGAATTGGCTTAGGGAGTGGGGCATTTATGAGACACAAACACCGAAAACCAATGCCATACCAGGGATTAAAATAATTGAGGTTTCTTATCTGAGATCTCAGACATACTTAGAGTATCAGAGATCTTAGAGTATCTGAGAACTCAGATACTCGAGAAAGTAAGAGAAAAACAATTTAAATCTTGATAGTTGCCAAAAAGGGGAGAGTATTGATAGTAGAGGAAAGGCATGGGGAGAAAATATTCTTGTTCAATAAATGGAAATGTTTTCTTTTGATTGTGCATGAATGATGAAAATAAAATTAGTTCCCGGCGAACTCTGGTGGCCTGGGGACAAGAAGCTGTGCTGCAATCCCAAAGGTGCATGGTTCAAATCTACCAGATGCTCTGCTGAAGAAGGAGGGACAATCTCCTCCTGTACCAGGCGGATCCGATTTGACGGTACACACATAAAAAATAAGAATAATAACAAAAAAATAGTTCTCATTCCATGCCAAGCACTGTTCTAAAATCTTTATGCACCTTAACTCAGTTCCTTCTCCCAGCAAACAAAACAGGTAGTCGCTGTTTCTATTATAACCATTTCACAGATGTCGAGTCTGAGACACAGAGAGGTAGATAGGTTTAAGCTGAGGTGGATGGATGATATAAAGCATCTTGGCCCGGGATCAGAAAATTCCATTTCATTAGAAGGACATGGATGTGCAGGAGGAGCAGGGAATTAATCATTGGGTTTGCACAGTTTTATGGGGGGGGGGTGAGAAGAAAATTAAATTACTTTGTTATTTGTATTTAAATTTTGTAAATAAACTTGTAGAGAAGAAAAGAGGGGGAAGAAAAAAAGAAAATTCCATTTCATGGTTGTGTGGACTAAGTCTGCCTGAATGTCCGTTTTCTTATTGTCAAATGCACGTTACAGTCCCTCCCTGCAGGTGAGATGGTGAGTGTAAGAGTGCTTGGTGAACTGTGTGCTGTGATACCAATACCAGAAAACCTAGTGCCATTGAGCCCATTCAGGCTAACAGTGACCATCCACTGTATTCCCAAGGCTGTATATCTTTACTGGAGGTGACTGCCCATCTTCCTCTCACAGAACAGCTAGTGGGTGCGCTGCAGTATAGAAATAAATACACCATGCCACCAGAGCTTCTTTGAGATACCAACAGAATTATTATATTAACAGTATTATTTAAGTAGGGAGCTGTCATGGTAGTGTCTGTAGCTAGGTGAGCTATTAACTTAAAGCCTATACATTTTTGGTGGTTAGAATCCATTAGCAGCTAGCATCATGGGAGAAAGACGAGTAGTCTTGTCGGGTTATGCTTTATAGCCTCAGACACCTGATAAAGGATTACTATAAGACAGAACTGACACAAAGGTAATGAGTGGAGGGGTTTTAAATTTTTTCCCCTTTTTTCAGTTTAAGTGAAAGGCGATAACATCAAAGTGAAGTCTCAACTGAAAAGGGAAAATTATAATCTTAATTTGACTTTTAAAATTTAGTGGACCTGTCCCTCACAGACAGCAAAACATAGTGGTTAAATAGCATTTATTTTTTAAATAAAACATGGGGTTTGGAATTGCATTAGGTTGTTTGAATCCCAGTTTGCTATTTTCTAATTGTGTGACTTGAAACAAGTAACAGAGCATTTTTGCATCATAGCTGTTGTTTCCAGTTTATTAATGTGTAAAATCAGCCTAATGATTCCTCATAGAGCAATTATAAGGATTAAATTAGATTTTAGGTGAAGCAGTCAATGTAGAGTCCCTCTGTGGTACAGTTAACACATGTGCAAGTTACCAGCTTGATGGTTAGAATTCCAAGCCCACCTAGAAGTACCTAACAAGAAAGGCCTGGCAATCTACTTCTGAAAAAGTAACCATTGAATGCCCTATGGAATACAGTTGCTGCATGGCATTGTGCATTGAGGCACATACACTCTTTAACATAATAACAATAAGAGCCTTGTCTCAAGTGTCAGAGTGCTAATCAAAAGGTCAAATTGCAGTTCCATGTTGCATGTTGCAATCTACTCCATGGCAACTGTTTTTTGTTTCCTTTGTTTTAGCAGGGTCTGCAAAGAGTAAGTGCACAATAGAACTTTTATTATTTATAAAAATAATAGGACTTCTAATTTTTTTTCATATGTCACAATTTCTCCCCAGAGACAACTTCTCGATGCCCACCATGTGTGGGGGATTGATAGAAAGGTATGTGGCTGCCATGATCCTAAGTGCAACTGGTGATGCCTTGGGGTACTACAATGGAAAGTGGGAGTTCCTCAGGAGTGGGGAGAAGATCCACCAGCAGCTGGCCCAGCTTGGTGGCTTGGATGCCATAGATGTGGAGAAGTGGAGAGTCAGTGATGACACAGTGATGCATCTGGCCACAGCGGAAGCCCTCATAGAAGCTGGGGAAGCCAAGGACTTGACCAATCTCTTTTCCCTCCTTGCCCAGCATTACCAAGACTGCATGGAAGACATGGACGGCCGGGCACCAGGTAAGCCGGACCTGTGGAGCTCCAGGGGATGCTGAGAGTAGAACAAGTCCAAGAGAGTTACTACGAATGTTGGTAAATGCTTGTATTGAGACAGAACTATTGGTTTCATACTAGACTACTGCTGGCAAGTCAGTTTCAACTCATGCTGACACCTGCCCCCGCCCCCGCCACACACACACACACACACACACACACACGCACACACTGGGTTTCTGAGGCTGTATGTCTTAATGAGAGGATGCTGCCTTAATTTTTCCCAAAGACAGGCTGATGGGTTCCAACTTTTGGCCTTTGGGTTAGCAGTCCAGCTGTTAACCTAATACATCAGACAGGCCTCTTACTGTTTACCATGGTAAAATTATATTCTAGAAAGTAAGAAATTGCGGAGATGGGATTTGAAGGTTGGGGCGTGTATTATACTATCACAGTGACTTTCCCTTTCTGTTGAAGAAACTTGGAGACAGAACTTGTTTCTTCCTTTCTGCTAGGACCTCTGCTTTGGTCAAACTGACACTCATTGCCCTACCTAATTCTTCCCCAGGTGGTGCCTCAGTGCAAAATGCCATGCAGCTGAAGCCACACAGCCCCGATGGCTGGAGGATTCCCTTCAACAAATATGAGGGTGGCTGCGGGGCCGCTATGCGGGCCATGTGCATCGGTCTCAGATTCCCTCACCAGAGCCAGATGGATATGCTGATCAACGTGAGCATCGAGAGTGGCCGTATGACCCACCACCACCCCACAGGATACCTGGGTGCCCTGGCATCAGCTCTTTTCACAGCCTATGCTGTGAATGGCAAACCACCCCAGGAATGGGGGAAAGGTCTGATGGAGGTGCTACCAGAAGCCAAAAAGTACATTGTCCAGTCAGGCTACTTTGTGGAGGAGAATCTTCAACATTGGTAAGTTTGTTGTTGTGTGTGCATGCTAGGATGGTTGGACCGCGGTGTGTACGTGCTCTTCCACTTTCTTCAGCCACGTCTCTGCTCACCTGCTAAGGATTTCCAGTTTACCTGTCAGTGATTGCTGTGAAGTAGCCCACTCTATGCCTCAGTGAGCAGCGTATTAAGATAGTCATACGGCTTCCCTTTGTGTGAGGATTTTACTTTGTATTCTTGTTTTCTCTCGTTTTTTGGTTCAAGGCAAAGGTATATAGTTTGAATCCACCAGGTGCTCCATGTGAGAAGATAAGCACCCCACTGAAGGGTTGGTTCTGAAGCGACAGTACACAATAATTTGCATTTGAGATGAGGGAGCTTGGTGGCTTAGAGGTGAGGTGTAGCACTATTAACCCAAAGGCACACAGTTTGAATCCCCCAGCTGCTCTGTGGGAGAAAGATGAACATTTCCCCCCCCATATCATTTAAAGCCCAGGATACCTTCTGGGGGAGGGTCTAGCTCTGAGTTGTTTATAACACCATGCCAACAACAATGTACTGAGAGTAGCTATACTGTTTATCTCCTCGTTGTTTTTCTGTGTTATTTTAACTGACTAATAATATTTTGACATCATGGGTTATAATGCCTGAAATCGATTTTTCCACTAGCTCATTGTTAGCTGCTGGTAAAGCCACATCTTCCTGTTTTGTGAGTTCATTCTGTGTTCCCTTTCTTAGAATAAAAAGGTCCAGAGGCTTTCTTCTGAAGATGCCTATGATATTTTAAAGTTCCTCCTTGAAATGTAAAGCTTGACATTACCCTCCACGTAGGAGAAATACACACTTATTTACCACTCTTTAACTTGATGCATGTCTTCTTTATCTAGAAACAGGTGCAGTTTCCTTGCTCATAAAGATAAAATTTATTCAACGAATATCACCTACAGCTAATTTTGATTTTCTATCTAGGTTAGGATATTAATATAAGACATTGAAGTCATCTTGAAATTTTCTCTCTTTACACATCCATCTGATACATTTTTTTAACAAATAAAATTTTTATTTCATGCTGTTTTGCCCTCAGAGTTCGTGTACATTGTTTTTCACACCAGATCTTTCCCATGTCCTTTACTCATCAATTTGTGGGACCCTATGATTACTTCTCATTCTCACCTACAGGTTCCTACCCTGTCCCACTTGGATCCTCCCACATATTTTACTAGTTATCTTTCTGTTTCTGTAATAATGGTCTTATACAGTATTTCTCCTTAAGGGACTGAGTTAGTTCACTTATCATAATGCTCTCCAGTCCTTCCCAAGGTAAGTAGTGATTTTCTTTTTCTTTTTTTAATTGAGATTTTAATGAAAGTTTATAAAGAACTTGGATTTCCATTCATTCATTGTTGCACATTTTCATCCCTGCCCTCCTTTCCCCCCAGCTCACTTTTTTTTTTTTGGAAAAAAATTCTTTCGTTGTTATGTAGTCTGTCCTCCCCAGACCACTTACTGAGCAGCTCTTACTCTGGACTCTTGTCATGCCAATAATACCTAATCATAGATTCCTTTTATACAGTTCTCTCCCTCAACTGTTTCTATGTCATGCACATTATTTATCTTTTTTCTTAGTTTCCCCTCAACTCCCATGTAAGTCCTGTTTTATAACAGTGGTATTATGTAGTATTTGTCTTTTTGTGACTGAGATATTTCAGCACTGCATAGTATTCTATTGTGTGAATATACCATAGCTTCTCTATCCATTCGTTTGTTGATGGGCAGTTGGGTTGTTATCAACTCTTTGCTATTGTGAACAAGGCAGCAATATTCATGAGTGTGCTTGGGTGGCAGTTCTGGTTTCATTAGGGTATATTGCCAGTAGTGGAATTCCTGGGTCAAACAGTATTTCTGTTTCCAATTTTTTGAGGAAGTGCCAAACTACCTTCCATAGCGGTTGCACCATTTTACACTTCCACCAACAGGGAGGATTCCAGTCTCTCCACAACCTCACTAGCATTTGTTGCTTTGCTGCTCTGTTCAATTTTGCTATTTTTACTGGGGTGAGATGGTATCTCATACTTGGTTTGATTTGCATCTCTCTCAGAGCTAGGGATTTTGAAGATTTCTTCATGTGCTTGTTGGCGACCTAAATGTCTTCTTTGGTGAAGTGTATGTTCATATCCTGTTCCCATTTTGCAACTGGGTTGTTTACCTTTATCTTGTTGTGGTGCTCAAGTATTCTATAAATTCTAGATATAAATCCCTTATCAGACATGTCAATATCATATATTTTTTCCCAGTCTGTGGCTTCCTTTTTTGCCCTTTTAGAGACGTTCTTGGATGTGCATAGGGATTTGATTTTTAGAAGGTCCCTTTCATCTATTTATTTTATCTTCTTCTGGTTGTAGATTTTTCAGGATGCTTGGAAGACTGTTCATGTTGTGCATTAGTGCTTCTGGGGTTCTTCCAAGCCTTTCTCTAATGAAGTTTGTAGTCCTTGACTTTAGTCCTAGGTCCTTGATGCACTTTGAGTTGGTTTTTGTGTATGGTATGAGGTGTGGGTCTTGTTTGAGTTTTCTCATGATGGTTTTCCAATTTTGCCAAGTATCCCCACTTAACTGATCTCATCTCCTTGTCAAAAATCAGTTGACCATATGTTGCAGACCGAGGGTCCCAAAGAATGAAATAATTTTATAATTATTAATAATGAGACAGACTACCAGGAATGATATAGAGCAGAGAGTGTGAAAAATAGGGGGCCAACAGTTCCCATGACTGAAGGCCCCAAGCCATGCTTCTCTGAGTATTTATTTAGAATCATAAGGAAGGTAAACAAAGTAAAATCACAAGGAAGTACAAAACAAAAACAAAGGATAACGGTGAAGTCTTTTACAGATAAGGCCAAGTTCCTCTTTATGCTAATCTCAAGAGGGAGGGATTCATTTGACACAAACTAAGAACAATGTTGACTCCTAGGGAAGGCCCCAATGCCACAAGGTGGCCTTCAGCTTGTATTAAGCTTCCCTCATTTCCCGATACAGCATTTGGTCTACTATTATTAAATTTGATATTCGGCTTCCCTCAACCATAGGTAAATGGGCTGATTTCTGGGTTCTCAATTCTATTTCATTGACCTATATGTGTCTGTCATTATAGCAGTACCATGCTGTCTTAACCACCACGGTAGTTTAGTAGGATTTGAAATCAGGAAGTGAGATGCCTCCTACCCTTCTTCTGTTTTTAAGGAGTTCTTTGCTTATTCGGGGCTTCTTTACATTCCAAATGAAACTGGAGATTACCTTTTCCATCTCCTTGAAGAATGGAATTGATATTTTTATTGGGATTGCACTGAATGTGTAGATTGCCTTTGGTAGTATTGTCATTTTCACAATATTGAGTCTTCCTATCCATGAGCAAGGGATATTCTTCCATTTCTCCAGGTCTCTTTTTGTTTCTTGTAGTAATGTTTTGTAATTTTTGTTGAATAGATCCTTTGTGTTTCTAGTTAGATTTACTCCCAAGTATTTAATTTTGTGATTACCTATTGTGATGGGTATTGCTTTTCTTAACTCTAGTTCTATAGTCTCTTTGGCACCATAGAGAAATCCAATTGATTTGTATGCTGATCCTGTATCCTGCTACTTTGCTGAACTGGTCAACTATGTCCAGTAGTTTTCTTGCTGAGTCTTTAGGGTTTTCTAAGTATACTATCATATCATCTGCATAGAGAGACAATTTTACCTCCTCTTTGCCAATTTTGGTATCTCTTATTTCTTTCTCATGTCTTATTGCTATCGCTCATACTTGTAATACAATATTGTATAGGAGAGGTGATAGTGGGCATCCTTGCCTAGTTCCTGTTTTCAAAGGGAATGCCTATTTAACTTCTCCCCATTTTGAACAATATTGGCTCTCAGGTTTGCATATATACATTTTTACTATTTTGAGGAAATTCCCTTCTATTTCTATTTTGTTGAATGTTGTAATAAAGAAAGGGTGTTGGATTTTGTCAAAGGCCTTTTCTACATCAATTGATAGTATCATGTGGTTCTTGTTCTTTGCTTTGTTAATATAATGAATGACACTGATTGTTTTTCTTATGTTGAACCATCTTTGCATACCTGTTATGAATTCCACTTGGTCATGGTGAATTATTTTTTTATGTGTTGTTGGATTCTATTGGCCAGGATTTTATTCAGGATTTTTGCATCTATTTTCATGAGAGATATTGGCCTACAGTTTTCTATTTTG
>NW_006399782.1:12445473-12452063 GCF_000299155.1 Elephantulus edwardii | reverse complement strand
AATTCTGACCTCCTTTATTACCTTATTTTACACTGGTTTACTTCCAAAGTTCATATACATCGTTTTCCATACTGGATCTTTCCCATTTCCTTTACCCATCCCTCCCTCCACCCATAAAATTGTGTGATCCTATGATTACCGCCCACCCACATACTCATCCTCACACTGCTGCTCCCACCTTCCCCACCTTGGATCTTTATACACTTTCTACCATAATGGTCTTATTTATAATGATCATATTTGTTCTTATGGAAATGAGTTAGTTGACTTAACATAATGCTGTCCAGTCCCTCTCAAGTTAGATAGTGATTTTCAAAGTCATTGCTCCTTGCTTTGTTCACAATAGCAGAATTGGAAACAACCCAAATGCCCATCAACAAACGAATGGGTAGAGAAGCTCTGGTATATTCACACAATGAAATACTAGACTGCCTTACAAAAACCCATGAAATATTATACAAAATGGGTAACCCTGGAGGTCAGTATGCTGAATGGAATATCTCGGTCACAGAAGGATAAATATTGCATAGTGCCACTGTTGTAAAACAGGACTGACATTGGGGTTGAGGGGAGACTGAGAAAGAGGCGATAAATAATGTATACTCCATTGAAAAAGATGAGGGAGAGAACTGATTAAAAGGGATATATGATTAGGTGTTATTGTCATGACAGGAGTCCAGAATGAAGGATGTACAGTGGAGTGTACTTGGGAGGAGGGATTGCATAACAATGAAAGACTTTTTCTTTTACTTTTCAAAGAGAAGCGTGTACTGGGGGGCGGGGTGGGTAGGGAGAAAAGTGCAACAGTGGTGCAACAATGAATGGATGGAAATCCAAAGTCTCTGAAACTTTCATTAAAATAAAAATCAAAATCATTGCTCCTGCATGCTATGTTGTATTCCATCATGTGAATGTACCACAATTTCTCATTCCATTCAATTTAGTTGAACATTTGAACATGTTTCCATGTTCTTGTAATGCTGAATAACAGTTCTGTGAACTTTGGTGAGATAACATTTTCTTTTGATCTTGTGTCTTTTACCTGATGTAGATCTTCCCCCCCCCCCTCTTCCTACAGGTCCTACTTCCATGACCAGTGGGAAAAATATCTAAAACTTAGAGGAATTTGGGATGGCAAGTCAGCCCCTACCTTCCCAAAGCCCTTCGATGTGAAAGAGAGAGATCAGTTCTACACCTCTGTGAGCTACTCTGGCTGGGGCGGCAGCAGTGGGCACGATGCCCCCATGATTGCCTATGATGCCATCCTTGCAGCAGGAGACTCGTGGAAGGAGCTTGCGCACCGGGCCTTTTTCCATGGTGGAGACAGTGATTCCACGGCTGCCATCGCCGGCTGCTGGTGGGGGATTATGTATGGTTTCAAAGGAGTGAGTCCTTCCAACTATGAGAATCTAGAATACAGGAAACGCCTGGAGGAAACCGCAAGGGCTTTGTATTCTCTTGGCTCAAAAGAAGACACTGTGACTGCGCTGTAGGGACACGTCATGTGCTCCCCGGTGGTCTCTTTTGCTACAGGAACTGTAATTCCTTTCCCGTTCCCTTTCTTGTATCTTTCTCATCTTGAATTTAGGGAGTTTTGAGATCACAGATCCCTTGAGTGCCATAAACTCAGCATTTCCAAACTTACCCTGTTTTCCTGTTATCTATTCCATTTTTTAAGAAAAATCATTGAAAGTTTATAACTAATTTGTCTTTGTATAAAATGATAACAGTTGATATAGGGTTATATGTTCTGTATACAAGTCCTTGATTAGATATATATTCTGCAAAAATTCTCCCCCCCCTTTTTATTTTTTGTATTGTCTTTTACTTTTTTTTATACAAAGGAATCTTAATCTCAGTTGATGGGGTCAGCATCTCCAAAGCTAGCAGTTTTGTCGCTTATCATCCACTTTTCCTACTGCTTTCTTCTTTGTCTTGAAGTGCGTTGTCCCCCAAAATGGGTCTCTAGACAAAAATATGACTGCAACCTGCAAATTGTGTTATTTCCTCATTGTCAGTGAAGGAAAGTTGTGCTTTCCTTCTCACAAAGGAGACAGTTCTGAGTCCATATATGGAGATTAAGTTTGAGGAATTCTGATAAGCCAACCTCTGTGTAATGAAATGAATGTGACACTTACTCAGAAATGCTAAAAAAAAAAATAAAATAAAAAAAAAAGAAATGTTACGGTCTTGTTGGAATTATTTAACTTCTTTTATGCTTGGTAAACAGAATAAACTGAAGAATATCTTTTGGAAAAAAATTATAAACAAGTATATCTGCGAGTAATTTATTTGGGAGATGATTCCAGGAAGCACTGATAGGAGACTGGGGAAGTGAGAAAGGGAAGAGAAGGGAGCCTGCTTAACAGGGTGTGTTAACAAACAAGTCACCATGGGAACAACGGACTCAGGCTGCCTGGATTGGATTGTCAACCTGAGGGCAAGGAAACTTGGGACATTTATTCAGCACCTCCAATCTCACAGGTTCGGAGGATGCTCATAAGGAAGCTCCCTCTCTGGTACTTCTTGACCTGGCTCTTGAGCAAGCCATGCACAGATGTTTACAGGTGGAGAGTCCGAGGTACCTGCAAGTGACAAGCTGTAAGGTGTCTGGGAACCATGAAGGTGACAGGTGGTGTCCAAAGAGCATCTGCTACAGTGTTCTCCTTTACATCTACTCGTAAATCTGCAAATCTTTAAATCGATCCTTTAAATCTACTCACCTCTTTTACCTGCCTTTAGTAAGTGTTTATTGTATCTCTGCAATCTAAGCAACTCAACTTTGGCCTATTTGCCCCTAAGCAGATCCTAATACAGTGCCTGGGCTTATATTATTCACTTCCTCAGTCTGCAGTTAATTATTATAATTGTCAATTGATTAGTCCTTGTCTAAGGAACCCAGATGCCAAATAGTTACATGTTCAATTGCTAACTGAAAGGTTGGTGGTTCAGATCCATCCATCAGTAGCTCCACAGGAGAAAGACATGGGAGGTGAGCTGCCCATGAGAAGATTCCAGCCTACAAAACCCTATGGGGAAGTTCTAATTCGTCACAAGATCCTTGTGAGTAAAAGTCACATCACCAGCACCTAACAACAGCTTCCTATCTGGTGCCTCTAACTCCAGCCTTGCCTCTTTCATTGACCAGCGAGGTTATCTTTGCAGATAAACAAACTAATGATTCTAAGCTTATAGTCATTTTACAATAAGTAAATGCATACATACATACATACATACATACATTTCCTCCTTTCTTGATTTTCTGAGATGCTTTTCCCTCTCCATTTCCACTCAGTAAATTCTTCCTCATCCTTTAAGACCCAGCTCAGATAGAACCTTCTGGGTAATGACTCCATTGGCCTGTACACTCTCTCCTCCCTATGCCCACAACCATCTGTCCCAGCCCAGTTACCACGTTGTTCCTATTGGGTGGTGATTGTGTGTCTCCTGAGTCAGTTTTCACCTCCTTGTAGGGATTGTGTTTTATTCCTCTTCGTGGCTTCACTCACTGTCAAGCCTGTAAAAGACACGCAATAAATATTTAACCTTTAAGTTCACCAAGCTGTGTTGCTGTGAATGCTTCTGTGTTCCATTCCAACATGATATTCCAGCCATTTTTAATAACCTTCTGCAAGATTTTACTTGCATGTGATAATGATGATGTTGTTGATTGCTGTCAAGTTGAGCACAACTCATAGTAACCCTACGAACAAAAGGGCTGAAACCTTTCTATAACTATCACAATTTATTAAAGTTCATAGTTTCCAGAGGCATGTTGTTTAGGAAGTTGATGCCACTCCTGCTTCCAGACCTGCCTTAAAATGGAGCTCCACCAAACACTGTCCACCATGGGTAACCATTATGCCATTTGAAATCCCAATGGCACAAGGTTGAGCATTCCAGCAGCCCCAGGTTACTTTAATACAGCATACTGACAGAAGAGAGCTGTACCACTTAGAAGGATGTTCCTCTAAAATATAGTAACAACCGACTTTTAAATACAAAGGCCCTCCCAGAGGTCTTAGCTATGAAGGAATTTTTCTTTTACTTTTCAAAGAGAAGAATGAATTGGGGGGGTAGGGGGTGGACAGGGAGAAAAGTGTGACAGTGAATGAATGGAAACCCTAAGTCTCTGTAAACTTTCATTAAAATAAAAAAAAAACCAACCCAATAGAGTATGCTGTTGTTGTTGTTGTTATGTGCCATTGATACTGTTCAATAATTTCTTAACTCAATTGGATTGCCTTTTCCTGGAATGGGAACAAAATACAGATGGGAGCAAATATCTTTCATAGGCCTTTCCTTTCTGATAACTAGTAATGAGCAGGTCACATGGTGCTTTTAACCACTACTGTGTAGATTAAGTGACATAGACACTCTGCGTGAAGAAGGGCTCTAACTGAAGCATGAGGATGAAAATTCTTTTATCCCTATAAGGAGAAGTAAATTTCAAAACTTTTTTTCTGACTTAAAGAGCTCCCATATTGAGGAGTAATGATGTCTGTTTGAGGTCTAAGGAGCATCTGAATCAGGCCATTGTCCAATTGTCTTTTGATTACTTGAGTTGGACAAAAAATAAGGCTGACAGAAAAAGAATTGATACTTTTGAGCTGTGGTGTTGGAGAAGAGCACTGAACATCCCATTCAGGGCCAATAGACTGAATAGATATGTCTTGGAGAGAGAGCAGCCAGAGTGCTCTTTGGAAGCAAGAATGATGAGGCTTTACCTCACATACTTTGGACATGTTGCTAGGAGGGGCTATTCCTTGGAGAAGGACACGATGCTTGGAAGGGTGGAGGGTTGGCGAAAGAGGGGAAGACTCTCAACCAGGTGGATTTAACCGATGACTGCTGCAATATGCTCTTGCGTGTCAGGAAGTATGAGGATGGTTCAGGATAGAACAGGGTTCAGATCTTTTGTTCATAGGGTTGCTGAGTTGTACTCAATAGCACCTAATGATGACAGCATATATTTGAATATTTCAGAACACAGATACTATTATAAATATTATGTTGTCGTTATTGTTGTTATGTGCTGTCAAGTTATATGTGACTCATAGTGACCCTATGTACAACAGCCCTAAACTCTGCTCTATCTTGTGCCAATCTCATTGTCTTTGACACACTTACCCCCACTACTGCAGTCATTCAATCAATCCATCTCATCGAGGGTCTTCCTTTCCTGCACTTGTCCCTCTACCGTGCCAAGCATGACGTCCTTCTCCAAGGACTGGTCCCTCCTTGCAACATGTCCAAAGTATGTCAGACCAAGCTTCAGAATCCTAACCTCCAAGGAGAAGCCTGGCTTCACCCTCTCCAGGACAAACCTGTTTGTTTCCTTGCAGTCCATGGTATATTCAATACGCTTCTCCAACACGAAAGTTCAAAGGAATCAGTTCTCCTTCTATCATCCCTAGTCATTGTCCAGCTCTCTGAGGCATAGCAAGTGATTGCAAAGACCATGGCATGTATCAGGCACACCTTAGTCTCCAGACTGACATCTTTGCACTTCAGCACTTTAGAGAGGTCTCTAACCACAGACTCTCCCATCATGATATGCTTTTTTATTTCCTGACTGCTGGTGCCAAGAGTGTTGACTGTGGATCCAAGCAAACCAAAACTGTGAGCAATCTCAGTCTCTTCGCCATCCATTATGATGCTGCCAATCAGCCCAGTGATGAGAATCTCTGTCTATTAAAGATATTAAAAAATATTAAGAAATAAAAATGAAATTAAAAAGTTTCTGGAAACAAATGACAATGAAAACACCACTTACCAAAACCTCTGGAAAACAGCCAAAGCAATAATCAGAGGTCAATTTATAGCAATTAAAAAACACATCAAAAGGCAAGAAAAGTTGACCATTGACTCTCTAACTCAACATCTTCAGCAAATTAAAAAAGAACAGCAAGAAAACCTGACACCCTCTAAAAAAAAATTATAATAATTAGAACAGAAATAAACGAAATAAAAAACAAAAACAAAAACAAAACTACAATTGAAACTATCAACAAAACTAGGAGTTGGTTTTTTGAAAAGATCAATAAAATCAACAAACCATTAGCAAAACTCACAAAAGAAAAGAAAGAAAAAACACAAATAATGTGAATAAGAGATGAATCAGGCAACATCACAACAGAACCAACTAAAATAAAAAAGCTAACATTAGCGTATTATAAAAAGTTATACTCAAACAGATATGAAAACCTAGAGGCAATGGACAAATAACCTAGAAATGCACAATCTACCTAAACTAACAGAAACTGAAATTGAAGAAATTGAAAAGATAACACAACAACTTCCGACCAAAAAAAGCCCTGGATCAGATGGTTTTACAAGTGAATTTATCAAATATTCAAAGAAGAATTGTCACCAATTCTACATAAACTATGAAAGATGGAATTCTCCCAGATTCATTCTATGAAGCAAACATATCCTTGATACCAAAGCCAGGAAAGGACACCACCAAAATAGAAAACTATAGCCCAATATCTCTTATGAACATAGGTGCAAAAATGCGGAATAAAATATTGGCCAATATAATTCAATGATACATCAAATGACAAAGTGGGATTTATAACAGGTATGCA